>NW_006205727.1:172858-186656 GCF_000334495.1 Tupaia belangeri chinensis
CAGAACCCAGCTTAACTGTTGAAATGCACTTACAGTGTACTCAAAAAAAGGAAAAAATAAACATACTGTAGTTTTTTTTTTTTTTAACTAAGGCAGGAAATAGCTAATATTTTAGAATTTTCCACCTAAAAGAAATGAAAAATAGTAATTTGAAACAAAGAAAAGTATTCCAAAATACTTTGAAACTCTCTCTAGCCACATGGAATGTTACAGTGGGTGTCGTCCCCCCCCCAATCATACACCTGCTTGAAACCTGCCAATTGTGTCCATTAGACTTAGCATAAAAATCCAGATTCTTCTCCATGACTGTAGAGACTCTGTCTACTACTTTTCCGTTCACATTCTTTCAGTTCACCCTCATGATTAGTTGTGCTGCTGTCCTATGACCTCCTCGCAGTGTGACGTACTTTCCCCTCTCTCGCAGGCCTTTGTTAATGCTGACTTTTGCCTAAAACGGTCTCTGTGGCTTTTTTTTTTTTTTTTTTTTTTTGAGAGGTTTTGCTACAGAGCGCATGCGCTTGCTAGACAGACAGAGAGAGACAGAAGGCGAGAAATCACCCCCCAGGGGGGATGGCCACACTGCAATCCCTTCTCCTCCGTACTCCTCTCGGGATCTTGGGCACACACGCACACGCGCCCGGTGTGAGTTTTGAGCCACCGGGTCTGGGACACGAATCGCGGTCAACTATGTGGGAGTCCAGCGACATCGCCATTACGTTAACTGCTTTTCACCTTTAAGACCTACATTTAAATGTCATTCTTGGGGCCGGCAGGTGACTTGGCGGTTAAGGCTTTGGATTCCCATATGACCAACTGCAGTTTGAGACCTGGGATCTGGTGGCTTACTTTCTCTCTTTCTCTCTCTCTGATCAAATTAAAAAAAATAATAATGAATAAAATTAAATTTAAAAATTTTAAAAATCACGGGCCAGCAGTTAGCGTAATGGCTATGTTGCTGGACTCCCACATAGTCAACCACGGTTTGAGTCCCGAACCCGGTGGCTTAAACTCATGTCGGACGCTTTTGCGCATGTGCCCAAGATCCCGAGAGGAGAATGGAGGAGAAGGGATTGCAGCGTGGCCATCCCCCCTGGGGGGTGATTTCTCGCCTTCTGTCTCTCTGTCTCTCTCTGTCTGTCTGGCAAGCGCACGGACCCTATAGCAAAAACCTCTCCAAAAAAAAAAAAAAACAATTTAAAAATCAGTATCACTCTTTTACCTTTTTTGGGAGAGAGAGATTTTTTTTTTTTTTTGCCATAGGGCACATATGCTCACTGGAGAGACAGAGAAAGTGAGATATCACCCCCCAGGAAGTATGGCCACACTGCAGTCTCTTCTCTTTTTTCTCAGGATTTTAGGCACATATGCACATGCATCTGGTGTGTTTGCATGCACATGTGCCTGGTGTGTTTCAAGCCTCCAAGTCAGGGACTTGAATGATGATCAGCCATGCGGGAGTCCAGTGTCTGAATCCCTTCACCACCTGCTGGTCCGCATTTAAACATTGTTTTATTTACCATTCTATGGTCTTCCATCACCGATCATACTTTGTAACACTGACCAGAATTACACATGCTTGTTTTCATATATTTCATTATATGTCTTTTCAACTAAAAAGACAGCTTCCCTGAGGATAGGAACTGCATGTTTTGCTCACCCCTTGTACTGAACCTACATATAATAGGTCCTCACATGTTTTAATGTATGGATGGCATCTGAGAATTAAGCATGTTACCTACATTCTCTTGCTAAATCTCACAAGAGCCCTGTAAACTAAGGTACTGTTGGAATCCCTACATTACAAATAAGGAAATTGTAACCTGTAAACGTATATAATTAAAACAGGTACAGCCTGGTGGTACAGTTGGTAGCAAACTGAACTGCAGTCTGAGAAGCCTCGTGGCCAACTTTGAGTTCAAGGTCCACACAGCCTTGGAATCGTGCTGGGTTTATGCGTGTGTGCTCAAGAGCCTGACAAGCTGAAGGGATAAGAAATGAGAAAGTGGCATAATGAGACTGATGAGGATGCTTTTGTCTATCTTTTTTTCTCTCTTTCTAGTGCATGCTCTGTCATGAATAAGATAACTTTTTTATAAAATAGAGAAATAGATACTTAGAAATTGGATCATACAGCAACCCTAACTTAGAGGCTGCTTGACCATAAACTCTTCATTATCTTCATCCATGCCAATTCCCCTCTTGGGCCATTAATAGTTTAAATCCTTATATATGTATTTTTAAGTGAGACAAAATGACATGCTAAGTGCTTATTAGCCTCCCTTTCTTTAGCAGTTACATCTGTGGGAATTTAAAAAGTATCAAAAACTAAGTTTTAAGATCAAAGATTGAATTGTATTTAAAGTACATTTATGTTGTTTCATATGAATGAGAAATCTCTTACAAATCATTTTGGCCTGTGTTGAAAGAAAGTGATAATATTCCAATGTGAGTTTTTACATTTTGTCCTTTCTTTGTGGCATACCTGTAGCTAGGAATGGCTCATTTCCCAAGGTTATAGGAAGTTGATTCTTATTGTGCAAAGCATCTGAATTTGAAGCTTTTACTTGTAATTATGTCCATACATGATTCTGTGTACTTTCAAGCTAAGAAAACATAGTTGAAGCTGATTTCCATATGGATGGTTCAAAGTGTGTTAGGTGTATGAAAATAGTTGCTGCTGCAGCTTCTAATATAAATACAGAACAGGATAGTCAAAATTTGACTTTTAAGCTTTTATTTTAATTCCAATTTAATTTGGCTTTTGTTGTCTCTAAAATGGAAATAACAAATTGTATGCCTTTACAAAAAAATACAGAATGCATTTTCTACACAATGGAGCTACATGGGATAAATACTGGCCTGAACCACTGGAAAGGATTAAGTGTTTGAGGAAAAATTTTAGAGCTTTCCTGACACACCTACACAATGGAGACAGGCAGAACTGGAATTTTTTCTTTTGCTTTATCTATAATATGTCTACATTTTAGTGTGTTTATTGCTTAATCTTAGTAAATCAGTCCTTTGATTTTATAGTGTCTTTCTGAATGGTACTGTATCTGGATTAGTTTTTTATTTGTGTGTTTTGCTTTTGGTTTTCTTTTTTTTCTTTTTTGGTGTCCAGTTTTAGTGGTGAAAACCAAAAAATTGATTTGTTTCCTGTCTTACATGAAAAAGAATTATCCTATGGGGAAAAGAAATTTAGAACAAATTTTATCTTGACTCTGGTCAGAAGAGTTGATTTTTACAAAATAATCGAATATTTTACCCCAGCAAAAAGATTAGGCATTTTGGGACTAGCTGTTGGCATAATGGCTATGTCACTGAACTCCCATGTAGTCTACTGCGGTTCAAGTCCCTGACCTGGTGGCTTAAACTCCTGCCAGGTGCGTGTACATTTGTGCCCGCCCAAGATCCCAAGAGGGGAATGGAGAAGGGATTACGGTGTGGCCATGCCCCCTTGGGGGATGATTTCTTGCTTTCTGTCTCTCTGTCTGTCTCTTTCTGGTGAGTGCACACACCCTATAGTAAAAAATCTCTCCAAAAAATATTTTTTAAAGATTAGGTATTTCAACCAGAGCCTGTACATTTTATTGACAATTATCTTATACAGTCTGCAGAAAAACATTTTACTGAGCAAACTATAAGGATTCTGTGAATAATTTTAAAAATTACTTATTTAATTTTATTAATCACTATTATATTTTAATTTGCTACAGGGCACACACACCAGAGAGAGAGAAAGAGAGAGAGAGAGAGGAAGAGAGGGAAAATGAGAATGCAAGCTACCAGGTTTGGGACTCAACTGCGACCAGCCATGTGAAAGTCTACTGCCTCAACCACCACGTGCCCCATGTGTAATTTTATATTGAGTAATTTTACATATGAATAATTGATACTAAACACTAAGAAGTCTTCATTTCAAAAGCAACCTTGAGCCAGAACTGTTGCACTTAAATACTTTAGATGTTGAGGTAACTATATTTATTTGAAAATAGTAACGTAACACCTTTGAAGACATTGTATTTTAGACTTTACTGTTTTGAGATGACTTTATAATGTAAACTTTCTTCCCTACTTGATTTCAGAACATGTTTTTACAATACACATTTTTTATAATTCTGAATCATTGACTAGTTTAAGCAAATAATTTACATCCAGGATTATTTGTAGAGGATACTTAAGTCTGAAATTTAAAACAAGACCAGAATATTTGAATTTTTAGAGTTTTAAATTAATCAGATATAAGGGTCAATTTGTTCCTAGCCTTATAGTATAAGTGTGGTTATTATTAAAGGAAGCAGGAACAATGATATTTGTCTTCAAAGAAGTGGTAGTAGGAAAAAAGGAAATTTCTTAAATGGTCTAAAAAATACTTTGTGGAGCATATCTTGAACAAAATTTTGAAGAAGTTAAAGTAGAAGAGTAACCATGGGAATGCAGTGGTATATTAGAATTAGTTGAGATACTTCAAAATATATGGTAGATGGTATCTTGGTGGGTGATGAGGAAATTTCAGTAGCTAAGACTTTATTAAAGAATCTGATTGTATCAGATCTTGGGAATCCAGAGCGGGAGAGTACTGAGAAGGTTGGTTTTGCTTTGTTTTAGGAAGATGGCGCAGGTGAGTAGGAAAGTGTAGAATAAAAAGGCTAGCAGCAAAGCCACTAGAAGGAAGGCTCCTGCTAGACAAGCACATGACGTAATGATTACATTACTGGACTCTCACACGGTCACCGCAGTTTGAATCTCAGACCTGTGGCTTGAAACTCACACCAGGTGCATGTGTGTGTATATACCGCAAATCCCAAGAGGAGAATGGAGAAGAAGGGATTGCGGCGTGACCATCCCCCCTGGGGGGTGATTTCTTGCTTTCTGTCTCTCTCTCTCTGTCTCTCCAGTGAGTGCATGTGCCCTAGAGCAAAACTCTGTCTTTATAGAAGAGAAGGAAGGCTCCTGTGCTGTGACAGTGATGTATTATGACTATGGAAATAGCAAGACCAAAAAATAAGGATGTACAGCAGATTTTAGAACTCAGCTACCCTTGGAAGCACATAGACAGTTCTTTCTAAAACAGAATAGGGACCAGCAGCTGGTTCTTAGGGGTGCTGGACTCCCACGTGGGCGACCACAGATCACAGTTCAAGTCCCAGTCCTGGTAGCTTGCTTTCTCACTTCCACTCCCACTCACTCTGTTCCTCTCTGGCCAAATTTAAATAAGCAAATTAATTAAATTATTTAAAAATAAAAGAATAATTTGTAAGTTAAGTTTTACAAATGAGATAGGAAATAAGTCCTAACCATAAATAATCATTTCTAAACTTTAAAATATTGCCACATGAATAACAACTGAATTCTCAAAGCATGAAGCCACATTTTGGTGTTTATGCTTTTTATTGTCATAGGATACTTAAAATAGGCACAAGGGGAAGAATGGCTTAGTACGTTTTTCCAGAATGTGTTCACGTGTAAAATTCTTTCTGTGCTGTATCTACATGAGCACATGGTCATCTTGTACGAAGTAGGGTTAAAGGGGACATGGCAATGGATTGTTTCTTTTGGCTCTTTGCAGTAAGTCGGTCAGCATTTTGACCCTTATTTTATCTGGACCAGTCAAATGGTCATTGCTGCTAATCTAAACAGATTTTATTTCTGGTTTTCACGGTATTCTTGCCAGCAGCTTAACTAATCATCCCAGTCTTAGTGATTTTACTAACCAAAAGACTTAGTGATATTTTATATTAATAGCTCAACTTTTAAAAATCCATTTTAATAAACGTAGTCCATAATAAAACTATACGTGGCAAATTGATTAGATTTTTCAGAGTTCCAGTAGAATTTCATAGTTATAGTACTATCAATTTTGCCCTCATATTTTCTGATAAATAGAAATGAGTTGTTTGCAGTAATAATGGCTTACCCAAAATTATCTCTAAACAATACATAAATTTCATTCATCCAGAGTCCAGCCTCAAATCCTCGACTGTAGGTAAATTCCATGTTCAAAAAGGTTTTTTTAAGGACCAGATTTATATCTCTATTTAGTAAAATGTAGTAGTACTCTCCTTACTTCATAATTAATACTTGGTGTCGACCTTGAACATAAAAGGGAAGTAGCAGAATGGACGTCACTAATTGATGACAGTGATGTCAGCTCCATGATTCTAGCCTGAGTTTGTTCATTTCTGTGTAGAATATTGTTATACATGTGTCTCTGATTTTTAAAAGGAGCTCCAGTATCATTTGAGAAATCATTAGCAGTTTAGATTTTTAATGCCATGTGGCCAACTCCATAGCTCAGCAGTTAAGGGAATGTCTGCCCCAGTGACTTAAGCAACCTGGCAGGCAGAGCGCATGTGCGTGCATTCTCAAAATCCTGATGGGAGGGAGGAATGCAGGAACAAGGAGATTGCCGTGTGACCACACCCTGTTGCGGGGTACTTTTTCCTCTTTTTCTCTTTGTGTGTATGTCTCTGGGTATTGGATTATGTGCTAGTTACTTTATAAATGCTGCTATGAAAGTATAAAGTAGAAAAAATACACAGACAAATCTTGAAAACATGTACTTCCTTTCATATGTAACAGGATTTGTAGACTTTCCCCACTGTATGGATTGCCTTCAGAGATAAAAGTAAAATAATGCATTATTTTAAATAATGAATTTATTTTAACCTACTTTTACTGTACCTAATACTGCAGTTCCTATTTTTAAAATGAAGCCATGCTATTTATGCTAGTTATGAATAATTTCTTTGTCCTGAAAAGAAAACCTATCTTAGAAGTATTTAGAGTGGTATTGTATTTTATGTAATGGAAAAGTCCCTCTGGTAGAAGTATGATTAAGTAGACTGATAATTTTCTATTTTTTCTATTTGCATATGATGAGGTGAAAATAGGTACTTTTTTTTTTTTCCAGCAAGAATAACAAAAGCTGAATTTTCGATGGAAGCTTTAAGAGTTGGTAGTCGTTTAGTTCTTATCATGAAAAATTATGGTCTCTCTTTAACTTTGTTGGATAAAGGCTTGTGAAACACCCTTGATGGCTGTGCAGTTGCGTTGGAGAGAGCATAGATGTCTCCGTCCCCCTGGTGTTCTTGCCAGAGGTAAAGCCCCGGTCACAGGCGAGGTCTGCAGCACAGGTCTGGCATAGGCCTATGCACTGCCACTCAGCCCAGCCAGCCACACACGGAACCTTTCTCATGTGGCAGGCTATTGTGTTTGGAATCTGGAGGAAGTTTAAAAAGTTTTTTAAAAAACCTCATTCAAACTATTTTAGTAAGTAAAGTATTGACAGCTTACTGTGGTTTCTTATGAAAGCTAGGCCATGAAAAGAAAACCTATCTTAGAAGTATTTAGAGTGGTATTGTATTTTATGTAATGGAAAAGTCCCTCTGGTAGAAGTATGATTAAGTAGACTGATAATTTTCTATTTTTTCTATTTGCATATGATGAGGTGAAAATAGGTACTTTTTTTTTTCCAGCAAGAATAACAAAAGCTGAATTTTCGATGGAAGCTTTAAGAGTTGGTAGTCGTTTAGTTCTTATCATGAAAAATTATGGTCTCTCTTTAACTTTGTTGGATAAAGGCTTGTGAAACACCCTTGATGGCTGTGCAGTTGCGTTGGAGAGAGCATAGATGTCTCCGTCCCCCTGGTGTTCTTGCCAGAGGTAAAGCCCCGGTCACAGGCGAGGTCTGCAGCACAGGTCTGGCATAGGCCTATGCACTGCCACTCAGCCCAGCCAGCCACACACGGAACCTTTCTCATGTGGCAGGCTATTGTGTTTGGAATCTGGAGGAAGTTTAAAAAGTTTTTTAAAAAACCTCATTCAAACTATTTTAGTAAGTAAAGTATTGACAGCTTACTGTGGTTTCTTATGAAAGCTAGGCCAGAAACTCAGTTTGGAACCTGGAACTGGAAAGCCACCGAACAGATTTCTTTCTCCTTAGTTTCCCTTCTCTATTCCCATTCTTCCCTTCCTGCTTTCCTACCATTCCCTGTTCTGTATTATTTACCATCAATATCACAAACCCAGTTTCATAAACTGATAAACTCAGGGGAAGTCAATATCACCAAAGCCCTTAAATTCTATCTTGTAAAAATACATTATGTTTCTTTCTTTTTTGTTTTCCTTTTTTAATTTTTTGCCATAAGGGTTTGTGTGTTCACTGGAGAGACAGAGGGAAAGTGAGAATCACCTCCTGGGGGTATGGCCATGCCACAATCCTTTCTTCTCTGGGGATTTGGGCAAGCACGTGTCCCCGATATGATATTTTTTTCTAACCACTGAATCTGAGACTAGAACTGTCATTGGCCATATGGAGTCCAGTGCTTTAACCACCATGCCACCTGCCTGCCCTAAGGTTGTTATTTTTATAAGTAGTGATAAGAGGGACCAGCCAGTGGATTACCTATGAATAGACTTCTGGACTTAAAATGGTTCAATCTAAGGTTTTTTTTTTTGCTTTAATGTGGTGTAAAAATGATACTCATTTAGTAGGAACCGTATACTGGATACCTATACAACCATTCTGTTTTCCACTTTAAGTACAGTAGTCAATGAATGACTATTTTTTTTAATTTGTCAGAAAGTGTGTGTGTTTGTCAGAAAGAAAGGGGGAGACCAGCAGGTGGTACAGGGGTTGAGACAGCTGGGCCCCACATAACCAACCATGTAGTTTAAAAACTGGACCCATCAACTTGAAAGTCATGCTGGGTACATGAATGTGAGTGCCCATAATCCTGAGGGAAGAGTGAGGGAGAAGGGCATGTGCTGTGGCCATTCTCCCTGGGGGTGATTTCTCTCCCTCTCTCTCTTGCACACTCTTAGTCTTTCTCTGTCAAGCACAGGTGCCCTATACCAAACTAAAAGGAAAGAGAGAGAAGAAAGCACACTCCAATGAGGCATGGTCATGCCACACTCTCCTGCATTTCTCTGTCATGTTGAGATTTGAGGCATTCATGTGCACATGCCCAGTGTGTTTTTCCAGCTACTGAGGTAAGGATTCAGACCACACAGTCAGCCATGTAGAATCCAGCTCCCTTAACCACTGGACTACAGGGCCACTTGACACGAGATATTTAACATTTTATGATAAAATAGGCTTTGTGTTAGATGATTTCACCTGACTGTAAGTGTTCTGAGCATGTTTAGGGTAGGTAAGGTATATTAAGTGCATTTTTGACTTACGGTATTGTCAGTGTATTATGGGTTTATCGGGAAGTAACCGTATCATATGTATAGGAGTATCTGTACTAGAGGTATAGTTAATCCTAACTACCATTTATTCATCCTACCTTCACTAGCACCTTCTAGTTCTGTGACCTCTTTAGAACTCGGTCTTTGAAACTCCAGTCACCTTATCAAGAAGAGATCATGGCATACATTTAAAAAGTCTCCAGGGCGGGGAACCAGCAGTTAGCGTAATGGCTATGTTGCTGGACTCCCACGTAGTTGACCGTGGTTTGCGTCCCAGACCCGGTGGCTTAAAACTCACGCCGGGCGCGTGTGCGTGCGTGCCCAAGATCCCAAGAGGAGAATGGAGGAGAAGTGATTGCGGCGTGACCATCCCCCCTGGGGGTGATTTCTCGCTTTCTGTCTCTATGTCTCTGTCTGTCTGGCGAGCGCACGCGCCCTACAGTGAAAATCTCTCCAAAAAAAAAAGTCTCCAGGGCGGAATCAGAAGTTGGCATATCAGCTATGTCACTAGACTCCCATGTAGTTCACCGTGGTTCAAGTGCTTGACCAGGTGGCTTAAACTCATGCCGGGCGCATGTGCGTGCGTGCCCAAGATCCCAAGAGAATGGAGGAGAAGGGATTGTGACATGGCCATTCCTCCAAGGGGGTGATTTCTCTCTTTCTTTCTCTCTATCTCTTTCTGGCAAGCTCACGTGCCCTATAGCAAAAACCTCTCTGAAAAAAAAAAAGTCTCCAGGACAACTTTGGCGTGATGGTTAAGGTGACTGGATCCCACATGGCTCACTGCATCGTTCCAATCCTGTGAAAAACACGCCAAGTATGTGTGCTGCCTGTGTGCCCAAAGTTCGGAAAGGAGGGAGAAACGGAGGAAAAGGGATTGCAGAGTGGTCATCTCGCTGGAAATTGCTTTCTCACTTTCCCTCTCTCATCTGTCTGTCTATCTCTATTTTGTCTAGCCAACACATGCACCCCTAGCAAATTAAAAAAAGAAAGAGTAAAATGAAGTGTCCCAGAACTGTCACATTAGCAAGAACTTCTTTCTCTTGAACTGAATATTCTTAATACCTTGATAGTATAACAAGAATGAAAGTTTTTCTAAAATATAGTACTGTGCATACAAAACATTGAAACTCTTTGTCATCTGAAACAGAAGAAAACGTACCACTAGCACACGTGTGCTAAAGCTGTAACATAAGTTTTCAGTATGAGACAGATTGCACAGTAGGAAACATGACTCCCTCTAAAATCAACTGTATGGTGTGGAGTTTTAATGATGAAGTGGTATGTAGTGAATGTACCTAGTTCACCGAATCACCTGGCAAAAGAAGCTGACAGAGAACTTTCCTCTCCTGCAGGATACATTGAAATGTGCCATTTCAACCATAAAATGCTGTTTAACCAGCCACAGAATAAGTAGTTCACAGAACAGTAGTGCTTTTCTCAGCATGCGAAAGATGGCTGACCTGACCTATTTATTTTTCATAAATGTATGTTTGTGCCATCCCTGAAGCTATATAGCCATTACACCAACTGCTGGTCCCATCTGAAGCAGTATAGAAAAATAATCCATGTGTCAAGTTTCTCTAGGGGAATAACTTACAGTATTAGGCATGAAGTGTGTGTGTGTACAGACATGCACGTGTGTGTGTGTGTGTGTGTGCATGCACACACACACAGAAATAGCATCTCAGGTATTGCTTCGGGATACTTAGGAATCATGATTGGATGGCCTGCCTTCCAGGTTCCACCAAGCCAGTTTCTTCACATTACTCTTTTTTTTTTTTTTTTTTTTTGAGAGATTTTTACTATAGGGCGCGTGCGCTCGCCAGACAGACAGAGAGAGACATTAGAGACAGAAAGCGAGAAATCACCCCCCAGGGGGGATGGTCACGCCGCAATCCCTTCTCCTCCATTCTCCTCTCGGGATCTTGGGAATGCACTCACACGTGCCGGGCGTGAGTTTTAAGCCACCGGGTCCGGGACGCGAACCGCGGTCGACTACATGGGAGTTCAGCGACATAGCCATTATGCTAACTGCTGGTTCCCCCACATTACTCTTCAAAAACCAAACAGGTAAATTTATTTTAGCCAAGGATTTAGTCCCAGTCCTGGCTTTGTTTCTGCTTTAAATTTAAATAGTTTTTGAGTTACAGGAGTAGTATGACAGGGGGTGAATCAGAAATTCAGACTGTGAAGGTTAGTCGTATTATTTATATCCAACTCTATAATCTTTCTATTTCACTATTTTATAAAATGAAGGCAATAATTCCAGAGTGCTTGTGAGGATTCTTGGTACATAAAATAACAGAAAGGCCTATGTGAAAATGTTAAGTTTGTTTCTTAATAGTTCTAATTTGCTAATAATTTCTAAATGCCATTACATTTAAACAAATATGACCTTTAGAACTATAGCCCAAGCCACTTCTAGTCATAGACATGCTTGCTAGGGTTCTTCCCCATTCTCCTAAAACTCTTGTTGAATAGTGAGCCCTTCCTGAGTGTTCAAATGATTAGGCCTAGCGATTGCTGAAAATTCTAGGTTCTGGGACACAACCCCCAGGTCTTTAAAAGGCTAAAAGTAACCTTAATGTAAATTGCCTCCAACCTCCTTTGTGAGGGATGAACCTGGAAGGAAGGGGGGGGTGGTGGTGAGTCTTGAAGGAACTAAGATGCTTCCTGCTTAGTCACTTCTGCTGACAAATTTCTCCTGTCAGAGGGCAACTGGGTGGAGGTAGCTGCTCTTAGATCTTGAAGATTGGACTATCTCATGAGCAATTTTAAATCATCTAGGAAATTCTGAAGATTTGTTTAAAAGTTACCTTTTCATTTCCTTTTTTTAATTGCTAGAGGGCAGATGTGCTGCCAGAGAGAGTTGGAGAAACAGGAGAGAGGAAGCACCTCCGAATAGGACATGGATATCCATTTCTCCATCCTGGCAAAATTTAGGGTGTGCATAACTGCATGTTTGCATGTTTTTCAAGCTGCTGGGATCCAGATTCAAAACCAGAATCAGCCATGTGGAACCCAGCTCCTTTAACCATTAGGCTACAAGGCCTGCACTGGAAGTTATCTTAATTAAAATTAATTTTCTTGGGGTCAGCAGATGGTGTGGTTAGGGTAGTGGACTCTCACACAGCCAATCATTGTTCAAGTCCAAGAATCGGCGGCTTGCTTTCTCACTTTCCCACTCTCTCTCTCTGATCAAATTTTAAAATAATAATAATAAAATTAAATAAATCTTTTTTAAAATAAAGCAGATTTTTTGATGACTCTAACGCTGTGTTAGATTTCTTTTTTTTTTTCTTTTAAGAATGATTTATTGGGACCAGCAGTTAGCGTAATGGCTATGTCGCTGGACTCCCATGTAGTCGACTTTGTTTTGAGCCTTGGGCCTGGTGGCTTAAACTCACACCAGGCACGTGTGCGTGCACGCCCAAGATCCCGAGAAGAGAATGGAGGAGAAGGGATTGCGGCGTGGCCATCCCCCCTGGGGGGTGATTTCTAGCTTTCTGTTTCTCTGTCTCTCTCTGTCTTTCTGGTGAGCGCACGTGCCCTATAGCGAAAACTTCTCCAAAAAAAAAAAAGAATGATTTATTTAATTTAGTTTGTTAATTTGCTGAAGGGTATGTGTGCTCACTGGAGAATGATGGGGGCGGGGAAAAGGAGAGGGAAAATGAGAAACAAGACACCAGATCCAGGACTTGAACCACAGTCAACTATGTGGGAGTCCAGAGCCGTAACTACCATGCCACCTGCTGGCCCCAGATTTTTCTGTTAGCTATATACTCATTAGATTCATTTACTTCTGACCCAAATATAACAATTTATACTGTAATACTAAAATATTACAAAATATTTGTTACTCATTTTGTCAGCAATAGAACTTTAAATCCTGTGGGACCAGCTGGTGGTGTGTGCTGGACTTCCACATAACTGACCGCAGTTCAAGTCCTAGACCTGCTGGCCTGCTTTCTTACTTTCTCTCTCTCTCTCTTTCTTTCTCTCTCTTTCTGATGATCATGTATGTCTTGTAGCAAATTTTTTTAAAGTAATAAATAATTGATTTTAAAATGAAATAAACCTATTTGTCTTTTATCTTGTGTTCAATATGAGTAGTTTTCTCTGGACTTGGCATTTTTGTGCTTTTTACACCTTAGTCTTTTCTCAGGCTAGCCCATGGTGTGGTGGTTAAAGCAGCTGGATCCCACATATCCACCCATGTGGTTCAAGTCCCAGACTCGGCAACTTAAGGAACGCAGCAAATGCTTGTGCACATGCCCAACATCCTGGAAGGAGGGGGAAACAGAGGAGAAGGGGTAGTGTTGTGACCATTTTTCATATGGGGGATGCTTTCTCATCTACACCTCCATCCACCCCTACTCCCACGAGTGCGTGTACCCTCTGGCACAAAAATTGTTTTTAAGTATTTTCTCAAGATAAGAACTGACATTGAGCACAGTTTTTTTTCCTGGCTTATTGAATCAAATATGAAGGGGATAATTGAGCAATGAATATATTAGTTTTCCTTTACTCAGCAGTCTTCAGTGGTTTGTTTATTGTCTGATTAATAAAAAAATGTCTACAGTATGTATCAGTTTTTTAA
>NW_006205727.1:186671-190254 GCF_000334495.1 Tupaia belangeri chinensis
CCCTATTTATATTAATCTGTTAGCCATCTTTTCCAAAATTCCCTCTATTCTGAGATTCATAACCCTTTACACACACCATGACTTTGTTTAATGTGCCTGGAGCAGCCAACACAGTCTCAGTGCCTTTATGTCCTTCCCATGGTCTTTTCCTTGGGGTTATGAGACGGTGTTTATGGATTTGCTGTATTTGCCTATTCTGTGGTTGAGCCTCATGCTCCATTTACTGGCTGTGGACTCCTTGCACAGGGCTCTCTGCGGCACTGACCAAATCCAGTGCCTGGCACGTAGTAAGTGCGTCTTAGTTGTCTGGCAGGCAGATTCTGTTGAACCCAGATTGAGAAGAGCTTTTCTCCAGGATCAAAGCAAAATAGATTCATCTTTATTTACGAGCTAAGGTGATCAGACCATTGTACCTTCCTTTACTTTCTATCATTTTTTTTTTAATTAAAGTTTTTTCTTATAGAGTCTGTGTACTTGCCAGAGAGGGAAAGTGAGAAATCACCCCCCAGGGGGAATGGCCTCACCTTAGTCCTTTCTCCTCCATTCCTCTTTTGGGATTTTGGGCACACATGCACATAGGCCAGTGTGACTTTCATGCCACCAGATCTGGGATTTGAATTGCAGTCAGCCATGTGGGAGTCCAGCACCTTAACCCCCATGCTGTGTGCTGGCCTCTCCTTTAACATTTTCTTATGAAATTTGCAAACATAATGAAAAGTTGAAGGAATTGGGCAGTGCATACCCATATACTCCTCACTTAGATTCCATAATTAGCCATTTGTTCTATTTTTGTCACTTAAATAAGTGATAGTTCTATATTTAATAAATACATATTTGGGGGGCTGGCAGGTGACAAGATGGTTAATGTGCTGGACTCCCACATAAGCCAACAATAGTTCAAGTCCTGGAACTGGCGGCTGGCTTTATTACTTTCTCTCTTTCTCTCTCCATCTGGTCACATTTAAAAAGAAAAAAAGGAAAGGAAAGGAAAAGAAATATATATTTGCTCTCTGCCCCTGTTTCCTGGCACACAGCTCCTCCTAGAACTCTTGGAATCTCAGAAGTGATAAAGTGTTTTTTGTATCCTAAGGAGATTACGGAAGGCTGGGGCTCCTGGAGAGCCCCCAAATACAGGCTGGTTGCCAGGGGAACCAATCATTGATTAGAGGATGGGACTTTCTGCAGTACCCCTTGGACCCTAGGATGAGAGGGGTGCTCAAGATGGAGCGGATCACAAAGGGCCAGTGAATTAATCATTCATGCCTGTGAAGGAGCCGCCTTAAATACCCAACAGGACAGGGTTAGAGTTTCCGTGCTGCTGAACACAGACAGAAGCTGGGGCTCCCCAGCCCTGTGTATCTCTTCCATTTGACTGTTTCTGAGTTGTATCGATTTATAAAAAAATAGAAATGGTTAAGTGCTTTTGTGAGCTGTCTTAGTAAATAATCAAACCTAAGGAAAGATTCCTGGGAATCTTTTATTTAACTTTGTCTATCTATCTATCTATCTAATTTGTAGCATTTAGTCAGAAGGTCTGGAGGTCCCAGACCTATGATTGTCATCTGCAGTAGGGGGGCAGTCTTACAGAACTGAGCCTTTAGCCTATGGGATCTAATGCGAGCTGGTGTCTGCTGGAACATTGATGTGCGATAATGTCAGAAGTGAAGTTTTGAGTATTGTGAGATTATAGTAGGAGAAGAAATTGGTTAGTCAAGGTAAAATATTCACTAGACCATTTCAGATCTTTATACGTTTATTTATTTAGTCTGTTTAGCATGTCATGATCAAAAGAATTTATCAGCCGAAAGAGTAAAAGAATATCATAGTTATTAATTTTTAGTTGAGTCATAAATTTATAAGTTGATTTGAATTTATGTATGAGAATTCTACAAGCATCAACTGCCAAAGCTGTTCAGCATTCACTCATATTATCACTAATTTTTCGGTTAGATTTTTTTGTTTGTTTAAGTTGCCATAGGCTGAGAGAGAGGGTTTGGAGGTGAGAAATACCCCCTAGGGAAGATGACCACACTGAAATCTCTTCTCCATTTTTCTCTCAGGATTTTGGGCACACATGTACATATGCTGGAGTGTTTTTTAAACTTCTGGATCCAGGACTTGAATCACACAGTGAGACTCAGCCACGTTAACTATGACACCACCTAGCTGGCCCTACAGTTACTTTTTTATGTGATTGTAATGTTCTGCCCACATACTTGAATGTAGGCTGTTGAGAGCTGGTCTATGTGTTCATAATGTGGCTCTCTCTTAGCAGCCGCTGCTGTTCTTTTAAGAGCTAATGGGCTACAGCTTTGAGGAGGAAATCCCAAAGACTATCTTTTCTCTATTAATATAGCATCAGCAACAACATAGATTACAATAGTTTTGACATCTTCTGCATTACTATAGACCCAAATTAAAGGGTTTAAATTTGTCTCCAGTATTTAACATCAGCGGGCTGTCCCTTTTTTTCCTCCAACTACATCAACACGTTAGACATGAATGTTTCCCTGTGAATTAAGCCCCAATTGGGGTTTCTTTTTTTAGCTTAAACTTTATATGCCTTTCATCAAAAGGATGTAGAACATTTTACACATAGTAATTATATTTACAGCGTTCCTTTAAAAGTGGTAAACTTTTATTTTCTACCTTAATGGCAAAATACTTGCAAATTCATATTTTTTTTAATTTATGAGGTCTTTACTTATTACTACATCTTTATCTTATTTTCTTGAGGTCAATACTTATTACTACATCTTTATCTTATTTTCTCTCCTGAATCCTCTATGACAACAATGCCAAATAGAATTTTCTTTGTTTTGAAGAGTTATTTTATTTAACTTTGTCTGTCTGCCTATCTATCTATCAATCAATCATTTGACCCCAAGCGAGAAAGAGAGAGAGAGAGAGAAAATTAGAAAGTAAGCCAGGTCTGGGACTTGAACCACGGTTGGCCATGTGGGAGTCCAGCACCTTTAATTACCATGCCAGCTGCCGGCCCCAGAATTTTCTTTATCTTTTAAAGAATTATTCATCTTTATATTAGTTTGACGAGAAGGACAGAGTGAGAGAGAGGGAAAGTGAGAAAACAAGCTGCCAGGTCCAGGACTTGAACCGTGCTTGATAATGTGGGAGTCCAGTGTCCTTAACCACTATGCCACCTTCCAGTCCCACCAAATACAATTGTCTACAGTGAAGGAAGTTTTATATCTGCACTCTCCACATATTATGGTAGCCACTGACATTTGAAATAGGACTAGTGTGGCTGAGGAGCCGAATTTTTTTCTTTAATTGTATTTTATTTTATTAATTTAAATTTAAATGTAAGGGCCAGCTGGTGGCATGATGATTAAGGTGGCTGGATCCCACATGACCGACTACAGTTCAAGCCTGGACCCAGCTGCTTGAGAGAGACACTGGAAGCATGTGCATGTGTGGCCCAAATTCTAAAAGGAGAAATGGAAAAGGGATTACATTGTGGCCATAGCCCCTGGGGAGGTGTGCTTTCTCACTCCTCCTCCCTACCCCCCCCCCCCCCAGTCTTTCTCCCTCCCTCTCTCCCTATCTCTCTCTTTCGCTCTGC
>NW_006205727.1:190269-236086 GCF_000334495.1 Tupaia belangeri chinensis
TCTCCCTCTCTCTCTCTCTCTCTCCCCCTCTCTCCAGTGAGCACACACACCCTATGACCAGAACAAAATTTTATTTATGTAAGTCACATGTGGCTAGTGACTGTTGAATTGGGCCACACAGCTTTGTAATCCCGATCATCCAAATAAACTGCTCTTGTGCTTAACTATTTACCTCTTAATTTCTAAATCTAGTTGTGTTTTGATTGTCATCTTCTTTGATCTTTCTCTGGCATTTGATTGACTGTCTCCACATTTTACAAACTCTTTACTGCTTCTATCTTTTTACACAGTGGTTCGAGCTCTTTACAGACTCTTTTTTTTTTTTTTTTGAGAGATTTTCACTGTAGGGCGCGTGAGCTCGCCAGACAGACAGAGAGAGACATAGAGACAGAAAGCAAGAAATCACCCACCAGGGGGGATGGTCACGCCGCAATCCCTTCTCCTCCATTCTCCTCTCGGGATCTTGGGCACGCACGCACACGCGCCCGGCGTGAGTTTTAAGCCACTGGGTCCTGGACACGAACCGCGGTCGACTACGTGGGAGTCCAGCGACAGCCATTACGCTAACTGCTGGTTCCCAAGCTCTTTACAGACTCTTATCTCCTTCTAGGGCTAGAAGTAAACTTACTCCCTTCTTCAAGAAACGTATATGGCTTCAACTGGTTTTAATGCCAAGGTTGTAAAACTGACTGCTTTCTTCCTTGCTTTTTCCTTCCAAAGTCTAGACTCGCATACTCAATTTCCTATTGAGAGGCGGTCCTCACTGTCTTGTCAGTGCCTCAAATACATGTTTGGAACTAAACTCATCCCCCTCCCAACACTTTCCTTCCCCTTGAAAGAAAGGTAAAACACCTTCCATTCATTACCCTTCACGTTATCACATCTGTACTGCTGCTTAATTTCCTATGAAGCCTCAAATCTCATCTTTCTTTGACAAATCATGCCACAATTTATGTGCTGGCTCTCAGTTCTTAAGCATTAGTTCTTAACCATTTTCCCTTCCCGTTACTTCCAAAAGATCAAGTTCTCCCTTGTAGCCCTTTTCCTAGATGGCTAATTTACAAGTTGAGGTATAAACTCTTTGAAAGAAAGCTTTTCATGCTCTCCATTTAGAAAGAAGGAACACACCAGCAGGTGGCATGGTGGTTAAGGTGCTGGACTCCCACAGTTTGAGTCCTGGACCTGGTGGCTTGTGTTCTCACTTTTTCTCTCTCTCTGTCCCTCTCCCTTTCTCTGTCTCTCTCCAGTAAGCACATGAGCCTTGTCACAAACTAAAAAGAATAATAATGATAAATAAAATTAAATAATTATTTTTAAAAAATAAAACAAATACACCCTATGCTTTAGCTAAGCCAGTTGAATTTCCCCCAAACAGTATTTCCTTATTTTCCATGTTTTCCTAGAGAGAACTTACCAACTCTAACACCATTTTCAGTACTCCCATTCAGGAGTCAGCTCTACAACCATTTTCTAATATTCTTTTCTCTAGACAAAGTCAGAACAGTTGTTTCTCCTCTTTCTATCATTGTCACTGTATCTCATATAGATTAAATGTAGATACTATTCTGAGCACTCTATATTATCTCATTTAATCCATATGAGAGCATAGTCAGGAATAGGTACCAAAACTAAGTTAAACAGGTTAAGAAATTTCATTACTCCTTTTTTTTAAAGAATTATTCATTTATTCAATTCCTTTTGTTGTTGTTATTTTTAATTTTACCAGACAGAGACAGAGAGAGAAGGGAAAGCAAGAAAGCAGGCTGCCAAGGGCTTGAACCGTGGTCGGCCATGTGGGAATCCCACGCCTTTAACCACCACGCCACCTACTGGCCCTATCTCATCCTTGTTTTTTTGCTTGTTCATGTAGTTTTGTTTTATTTTAACATTTTAATAGGTTTTATTATTTTCTTCATGATAAAGCAAGTAAATGCTCGTAAGGGAGGAAAGGAGAGAATAAAGAAAACACCATCCAGGGACCAGCAATTAGCATAATGGCTATGTCGCTGAACTCCTGTGTAGCCGACCGTGATTCGAGTTTTGGACCTGGTGGCTTAAACTCACGCCAGGCGCATGTGCATGCGTGCCCAAGATTTTGAGAGGAGAATGGAGGAAAAGGGATTGCGATGTGGCCATCCCCCCCCACCCCAGGGTGATTTCTCGCTTTCTGTCTCTTTGCATCTGTCTGTCTGGTGAGCACATGTGCCCTATAGCAAAACCCTCTCTAAAAAAAAAAAAAAAAAAAGAAAACCCCATCCACAGGGTGTGACCAGGCCACAATCCTCTTCTTCCAATCCAGCAGATCTTGGGCACTTTCATGCATGTGCTGTTTGTTTCATGATGGCCTGGCCAGAGATTAAAATCAAATCAAGGTCACCATGTGGGATCCAGTTTTTCTTGAGCAGTTCATTACCACTATACCACAGAAAGCTGGTTCTGGGTTTTATTTTTTGGGGCAGTTTTATGTTTACAGAAGAATTGCAAGAAAGTACAGAATTCCCATGTAATTGTACTTCCTATCCCCACTCAGTTTCCCCTACCATTAATATTTTACATTGCTTTGACACATTTGTTATGCTTGATGAACCAATATTAATACAATTACTAAAGTTCATTGTTTACATTAGGGTTTACTCTTTCTATCTTATGTTCTGTGAATTTTGACAAATTCATAATGTATCATTTAGTATCATATAGCATAGTTTCACAGGCCTAGAAATGTCCTGTGTTCTCCTGTTTGTCCATTCCTCATTCCTTTCCCCCCATAACCACTTATTTTTTTTTTTAAAGAGATTTTTGTTATAGGGTGCATGTACTTGCCAGAAGCAGAAAGCAAATCACCCCCCAGGAGGAATGGCCACTCTGAAATCCCTTCTCCTCCTTCTCCTCTCTGGAATCTTAGGCACGCATGCACACACGCCTGTCATGAGTTTTAAGCTACCAGGTCTAGGACTTGAACCCTGGTTGACTACGTGGGAGTCCAGCAACGTAACCATTATGCTATTTGCTGGTCCCAACCATTAATCTTTATATATGTTTGTAGTTTTACCTCTTTCAGGATAGCATATGGTTGGAATCATAGTATACAACCCTGTCAGATTGGCCTCTTTCACTTAGTAATATACATTTAAGTTTCCTTCCTTTTTGTGGCTCGATAGTTTTTTGTTTGGTTGGGTTTCTTTGAGACACGGTTTTGTTCTGTCACAATCCTCCTGTCTCAGCCTCCTGAGTTGCTGAGATTACAGGTTCAGAACACTGCACCCAGTCTTTAGGTCAAACCCAGGCCTCCAGTGTGGTCCCAGTCTGCGGAGCACATCCGTGTGTAGATTTTTGTATGGACATAAGTTTTCAAGTTACTGGGATAATAGCAGTGGAGTTGCTGGTTTATATACTAAGACCATGTTTATTGGCAGTTCTGTAAGAAAGTGCTGAACCTCCAAAGTGGTTGTACCATTTTATTGATATATTCCCACCAGCAAGAAAAGTGTTCTGTTGCTCCACATCCTCACTAGAAATTAGTATAGTCACTATTTTTCAGTTTAGTTTCATTTTTAAGAGAGATTTTTGCTATGGGGTATGTATGCGTACCATAGAAACAGAGACAGAGATAGAAAGAAATCACCTCCCAGGGAGATGGTCATGCCGCAGTCTCTTTTCCTCCATTCTCTCAGAATTTAGGGCACGCACACACACATACCTGCCATGAGTTTTAAGCCACTGGGTCCAAACTGCAGTCAACTACGAAGGAGTCCAGCAATGTAACCATTACACCATCTGCTGGTCCCAGTATTTTGAATTTTAAACATACTGATAATATGAGTGTAGTGATAACATTATCTCATTGTGCTAGTTTGGAATTCCCTAATGACAATGATGTTGAACATCTTTTTATATGTTTATTTGCTGTGTGAATGGTTTCTTTGGTGAGGTATACATTCAGATATTGGTGATTTTTTAAATTGGGTTATTTTGTTATCTTTGAGTTTTAAGAGTTCTTTGTATGTTTGGGATACCAGTCCTTTATCAGCTATGCATTTTGCATAGATTTTCTTTTCCCGTTCTGCAGTTTGTTTATTCGTTCTCTTTTCGGTGTCCTCGAGACCAACTCTGTGGGCTAATGGATAAAGGAATCATATCGCAAATGACTGACCATGATGTTCAGACCTCTGCCCCAGTTGCTTGAGAACTGTGCTGGGCAAACATGGCCATGTGTGTATACCCCACATCTAGAAAGGATGGAGAAATGAATGAGAAAGGATTGAGGTGTGACCATGCTCCATTGGAGTATTCTCTTTCTCTACAACCCTACCACACAAGCACATGCACCCTCCAGCCAAAAAAAAAAAAAGTCTCCTCTGTAGGGCTTTTGATACTGTATTTAAAAGTCATCAGTATACCTTTTATTTCTTTTCTTTCTTTCTTTCTTATTTTTTTCTCATTGACTAGGACTTCCAGTACAATGACCAGTGAGATGAGGAACCCTTCTGGTATTTCTGATTAGGGGCAGGGGGAAGTATCTACTTTATTCTTACCGTGATGTTAGCTTTTTTTTTTTTTACACCATGTTGTCTTTTATAGGTGTTATTTATCAAGTTGAAGAAGTTTCATTTTATTCCTAGTTTAGAATCTTTTTTTCATGATTTTTTTTTTACATGTTTTTGTTATTGGTCTGTGGATTTCCTTTTCTATAATGTCTTTTGGACAAACCTAGTCTATCCTAAAGGCTGGGTGCAGTGTTGTACACCTGTAATCCCAGTGACTCTTTTGCTGGCCTCATAGAATGAGTTAGGAAGCCCCTTTGCTGCTGTTTTCTACATAGTGGAGTATTGGTATTATTTCTTCCTTAAGTGTTTGGTAGGATTCCTGGCCTTGTTGCTCTTTCCTCCATCCTTAAAGATTGTATTTGTCTATTCAACCTGTTTCTGTAATGACATTCATTGCCTTTCTACTCCTGACCCTCCCATATTCCTCTTATCCGGACCCTTGTAGTTAATAGGACCCACCTAGGTAATACAGGATAATCTCCCTGTCTGTAACATAATCACACCCGCAAGGTCCCTTTCACCATACTATGTAAAGTGAAATGTACACAGTGCATAGGGATTTGGGTGTGAACATCTTGGTGGTGAGGTTAGGCTATATAGAGAAATCATTAGTCTGTGAAATGAAACTGGCCAAATTGACAGGAAAAAGGCATACAAATTATGTGCACAGGGGGACAGGAGCCACACAAAACACGAAACTCTAAGAAGGACAAGATGACTGAAGATATGTATACCATACAGAAAAGTATACTTGGGGCCAACTGGTGGTATGATGTTAGGGTGACTGGCTCCCATGTGGCCAACTCTGTGGTTCGAGTCCCAGATCTGGTGACATGAGAGACACACCAGGTGTGTGTGTGTGTGTGTGTTCATACATTCACAATACCTAGAGGACGATGGAGGAGAAGGGATTGCATTGTGAACATCCTCCCTGGGAGGTGCTTTCTCAATTTCTCTGTAGCAATTTTGTTGTTTTTTAAGTTTGAAGTTCAGCTACAAAATGGTAAGGGTAAAAGATGTAAAGATTGCTTTCTGTTTTTCTGGGTCAGGTGTCAAACCTCTAATACCCTTTCCTCTATGATGCAGTTTTTCCTAGGCAGATAAGGGGGAGTGCAGAGAAATCCTGCTTGCATTGTCTAATTCCTTAGTAATGCAAATATTCAGTAGTTGTACATAGCTGTTTCTTTTTATGCAAGCATAGTTTTAAGTGGGTTTTGTTTGTTTGTTTTCTTTTTGGCTATAGGGCATGTGTGCTTATGGGGGGGTGGGGAGGATGGCCACATCTCAATTCTTATCCTTTTGGAATTTTGAACACACACATGCACATATGCCCAGCGTGATTTTCAAGCCACTGGGTCTAAGACTTGAACCACAAAGTCAGCCATGTGGGATCCAGCACCTTAATGTCCACACCATTGACTAGTCACAACATGTAGTTATTTTTTTTTTTTTTTTGGAGAGGTTTTCGCTATAGGGTGCATGCACTCGCCAGACAGACAGAGAGAGACATAGAGACAGAAAGTGAGAAATCACCCCCCAGGGGAGATGGTCACGCCACAATCCCTTCTCCTGCATTCTCCTCTCGGGATCTTGGGCACGCACACACACGCACCTGGCGTGATGAGTTCTAAGCCACCAGGTCCAGGACGCGAACTGTGGTCGACTACGTGGGAGTTCAGCGACATAGCCATTACGCTAACTGCTGGTTCCCAACATGTAGTTTTTTAAAGCTAATTCTTTATTTGCAACCCTCTGAATAGTCATCTCAAGCGTGTGCCGAAGGAGTATATTTGGGGTAATGTATTTTATCTCCACATGGGAGTGTTACTCAGCATCCAAAAATAGTAGAGTTAGGATTTGAACTCAGTTAGCATGCCTTGGGACCACTCATCTGTTGTCTCTGCCTCCCCATCACTTTATACATCTAAATGTCTCCTTTGTGCAGTGTTTTAATTGTCTGGGTTTACCTCTCCCTATAACACATTACATGTAGCATTTGAGCCAGATGAGTTCAGATAAAGACAAATATATGAAATGATGAAGCTTCGATAATAGAGGAAATAATGTTATTTGATTTTCCAGACCTTTAAGACTGTGTTCTGTAGCAGTTATCCCCTAATATTAACACCTTAAATATTAAAATAAATATGCACATATTTAAATTAATATTTAGAGTGATGTCTACTGTATTAAACATCACAATGCTATAATCTCTACCATTTCTCTAGACTGCTCTTCCAGATTTCGTTATGTTAAAGATGGTTTAGCTGAAATGAAAATGCTTCTGATGGCTCATGTTACCTTGATATTGGTTTATTTTCTGGAGAGAACAGAGACAAGAAGTAATGTAATATATATTATGGGGAAGTTTTATGCCATTACAAGAGCCTAGATCATTTATTTTGTCATATCCCTTTAACCCTAAAATATTTTGTGGAAACTTAACCAACACAGGTTATTATAATAAAGGTGTGTGTAAGCCACGTTTGGGTAGGGTTTTCATTATACTGGCAAACTTAACAATGTTTCTATGCAGTTTATGTGAACTCCACCCATGCTTTGACCTGTATCCCATTTTGATGAAGTCCAAGCAGGACAAAAGCAGAAACAAAAAAAATCTTCCTGTGTGGCCCATAGATATAAAATCTGAAGATTATTAATTCATTTTCATCTGGGGACTGTAAGCTAACAAACTCTCCTGCAGATAACCACACCCTTCCTGTTTTGGGATTAAGTTTACTGTGGAACAGATTTCGGAAATGGGTTTCTGACAGTTGCGAATTGTATTTATAAAATGCTGGAGGGTGAGGTCTTCCTTTAACAAAAAACTATTTCCTGTCTAATGACCAACCAGGGCCTTTTTAAAGAATATTTGCCGTCTAATTGAGAATTATGCTGCTTTCAGCAGTTCTAATTGTTCTCATCAGCTAATATACAAAGATTCATGTCTCCAACAAATAATTTTTAAAAAGGCCTTAGAATTTAGATAAAGATACCTTAGAAAAGATGCCATCAACTTTAAGTGTTTGATATCTTTTTTCTTGTGACAGTAGTTCACAGTTTAAATAAAAGTATGAACATTTTTACATGGTTTTATTTTTCATATGTAAACCTGTCACATATTTATGTTCTGTGAATATGCTAAGCAAAGAGTTACTGTACAGTAGAAAAACATATTTACATGCAAGAATTTCCAGGTTAATTCACAGTGTAACATTATCTTCATCTAGTTCATCTGTTCTAAAGAAGCCTGTAAAATTTGGGCCACCCACAAAGTGGTCTGCTGAGGCCTGTGGTTGGTATGAGAATGCTGTTATTATGCGGGCTGACTGGTTTGGTAAGGAATTTACCTCCACTAAGACTGTGAAATATGGTGCTGACTAACCCCCCCACCCCCCAGGAGGACTACCTTGGCTTGACTTAGACACTGTTTTCGTGAGAGAAATCCTAACATGCTCTATTGCCTTAACATCATATGTAAGGTTCTGTGAATGGAATACTGTTTCCATGCAGCTTATCAGAATACTAAAATCAGTTCTGGGACATGTTCAGGATGTACAAGAATAAATTATTTAAATGGCTGAATTAAATTGAATGGCTATTTTTAAGTAAATTTTGATCATTATTTAGGAAAACATATTTGTGAATTAGTGCTGAGGTGGGGAAAACAGCTAAGGGTTTATGTATTTTAATTTCCATGTTATCTGAAGAACTTACTCTGTAAATTTCCTTAGGACTTAACTGTTTTCAAAAGCAAGAAAATAAATTTAGTGTAATTTAGCAACCTGAAACTGAGAGTCAAAATGAAATGTTATTTCTTTTTTTTTTTTTTTTTTTATTGCCAGAAGAGAAATACACTGAGAATAAAAGCATCCCACAATGGGGAATAGTCATGCCACAATCCCATCTCCTCCATCCTCTATCCTGTTGGGATTTGGGGCATGCATGCACATGCACCTGCATGTTTTTCAAGCCACAAGGTCTGGGATTTAAATCACATGTTTGGCGATGAAGATCTGTCTCCCTTAGCCACCAGGCCTTAGGGTCGGCCTATCAGCATTCTCATCGTTGTTTGTTGTGTACTCTGCAGGATTTTAAATTTGGCAGTGGCAGGGTGGGGGTGGTTGGGGGAGTCAGGCAGGCAGCATGGTGGTTAAAGGCCCTGGATTCCCACATAGCCAACCACAGTTCAAGTCCTGGACTTAGTGGCTTTCTTTCTCCCTTTCCCTTTCTCTCTCTCTGTCTGTCTGGTCAAATTAAAAAATAATAACAACAAATAGAATTAAATAAATAATAGTAACTTTTTTTGTCAATAGTTAGAGACTCAAACATTTTCTTCCAAACTAATAAATGAACAAAGCTATTGATGTGTTGTGCCTCACCTTTGTTCTTAGTTCTTCTCTAGTCTGATGTTCTTTAAGCAGATCACCTTATACTGGCAGTGTAAGGCCAAACTTCATTCAATGATGAATTTTTTTCTACTCGTTCAAGTTGCAAGTTGCAGATGTCAGTGATAGAGGTTTATGGCCTCTGATAATAGTGGCCATGCAAGGATGAGAAAAAGATCTCAGTATCATGAGTCTGCCATAAGTGCATAATAATCTCACTCTCAGCTAATCTGAATATGTTTTACTTTTCTAGGTTTACCGACAAGACTGTGAAACTTTTGGGATGGTGGTGAAAATGCTGATCGAAAAAGATCCTTCATTAGAAAAGCCTATACAGTTTGCATTGAGACAGAATTTACATGAAATAGGTGAGCGGTGTGTTGAAGAGCTCAAGCGTTTCATTGCAGATTATGATGCTTCCGCTCAAGATTTTGGAGAGCCTTTTTAGAGGATTTCTTGTTCAGACAAAAAAAAAAAAAGTTTCTAGATGTCTCCCCGCCTCCCTTGGATTGTATAAGTCCTTAATATATGACATTTTTGTGATGAAGAAAAGTACTTTATGATAGGTAACTACATTTTTAATCTCAAATAAACATCCAAAATAGTCTGTTTGAATTATTTTAATTAGATTTTTTTTTTTTAACATACTGCGCCTCCTAATCAGGACTCATCTTTTTCTTTTTTTCCTAAAATGATGAGTCAGTTAAGTTTTCTGGCTTTGAGAAAGCAGTCCAGGCGAGCACCTTTCTGTCCTTATTTGTGTTCTGTAGTCTTCCACAGTTTCCGATCATCCGTTTGGTCACATGAGTATAATTTACAGGTTACAGATCATTCATTCCACTTAAGCATTCGTAGTCTTTTTACATTTCACAGTGAATGATACACCATGTAATAATGTTAGAGTTCTAAGTCATGCTTTTATTGACTTGTTTGCTTTTCTTGGGCTTTGTAACTTCGATAGGTTAGCGTGTACTGTCCTAATAAATGGAATACTTCGGTATCTTGAAGAATACTTTGGGAATAATTCTCCTTCGGTGATAAAAATAGAGCACTTAAATCTCTGAAAGACACCTCAGAATAAAAGCCTTTGTCCCCAGCAAATGACTGCAATCTCTTCAATTACTGTAATCCTCAAACTCCTGTGCCTACTATCACTGATGTGTGGGCAATTTAAGATGAAAGATGAGGGTTTTTTGTTTTTGTTGTTTTTTTTTTTAAAGTTGACATTTCTCAAGGGAAAAAAAAGAAAACAGTTCTGACCAAAAGAGTAAAACTTTAGAATATGCTGGAGTAGTAGAGCTTTACTTTTTCTTAGGCCTGTAGTCCTTATCTCAAGAAAGAAGGCGATTGGTAACATGTCTGTGATTAAACCGTTTACAGAATCTTTCTTTATTAATCCTTTTACTCTTCACCCTTTAGAGGTGTTCTTAAAAGAAATCAACCAGAGTAGGCAGTAACCGCAGCACAGCCACCCCTGCCCACGCAGTCTGTGTAAACAGTCCACCGCGACCAAGGCATCCAAATCACGGGTTAGTTAAGACTGTAACTAGGACAATTAAACTATCCTGCTTATTTCCTGGTCACTTCCAGTAGCCTAGTGACACAGAGCCAAAATATATAATTTTGCGGCATTAGCAAGGAAACCTTAAAAATCATGTTTGTTTTTCCTACCTGATTTCATTATCGTCCCATCCTCTTTCCATTCCACACTCTTCTCACTCGAATTCTGACATTAATTTTACTGGCCCCTATTGCTTTCTAAAGAACTACCTCAGAATACATAACAATTATATTAAAAGTGGAAATACCAGTATAAATAATTTCAATAGATCCTATAATGAGTGCCTGAAAGTATATATTATGCCATTCTACAAATTGAAAAACTGAGGGCAACAATTTTTTTTAAGTTTCCTAAAAGAGGCCACCTTGAATTTTTATTCTTCCATTTATATGTAATACTTTTGGAAAACATAAGGCAAACTAAATGTGCATATCATCTGGTATTCCTTCTTGATATGAACAGTGTCTTTGTTATCCACCTTGCAAAGACTAAGAAAGTAATGGTCTTGTTTTTTCCTTTTTTCCCTCATAATGTTTTTCTTTTCATTAAGTAGTCTAGTCCCAGGATTCACTTCCTTTAGTGAAAAATGTCACAAGTTTAAAAATAAACTTAGGAAACTACCAGAGGCAAAGGAGTCATTCACTTTATTGAAATTTGTTCAGCTAGACCAGTCTTACTAACAGATGCATTTAAACATAGGTTCAACAGATAATTTCTTTTTCTCCTGTTCTCCCAAATTACATTGAACACTTAATGCTTTTTATAGCTTACCACCGGCATCATTCTGGTAGGCTTGCCAGTGTTAAATCCATTTGTGTGTGTGTGTGTGTGTGTGTGTGTGTGTGTGCACGCGCAAGCATGTGCTTTAAGCTTTAAAAGTCTTAATTTTAGGATAGATGAATCTCAGATGTCTAACAAGTCTGTATTTTACAAAATGTTCTTGATTAAAGAAGTTTGTTTGTAAATTATCCATTGTTTTTGAGTATACCCAGTTGATGTGATAAAAATTGTCACTGTCTTACCATAAAGCCTTGATGATCAACAGAGAGAAAGCAGATATTATAAAGCATTTTGTGAATTTAAAAGTGCAAAATATAAATAAAGCTACCAGGTTTTAGTAATTAGATCGTCTTTTCTCTCTTATTTTAACAGTCTTGAAGTGTTTCACTAAACTGGAGACTTTATTACTCTCTGCTGCACGATTGCACTACTTAGTATTCAATTCGCCTAATAAAGGAAGTTTGAGAACTGGGAAATGATTAACTTTGATGACTTTTAGGGGAGTCTTTTTTTTTTTTTTTAAAGGGGTTTTTGCTATAGGGTGCATGTACTCGCCAGACAAAGAGAGAAAGTGAGAAATCATCCCCCGGGGGGGACACCACACTGCAATCTCTTCTCCTCCATTCTCCTCTCGGGATCTTGGGCATGCACGCACACGCGCCTGGCATGAGTTTAAGCCACTGGGTGCGGGACACAAACCGTGGCTGACTACATAGGAGTCCAGCGACAAAGCCATTACGCTGTTGGTCCCTGTAGGGGGAGTCTTGATGTCTGAGAATCAGTTAAACAAGTAAAGATGGTGCCTGGCACACATAATACTCAATGATTGTGAACTTAGGAAGGTGAATTTCAAAGAATCGTAGAATTAACATCTTACATCTTTGCAGTTACTCCTGGAGGGAGTTCCTGCAGGAACCCTGGTTTTTGTGACCTCACTTCTTCGCATAGCTTGGGACATGGTAAGCACTTATATTTGTCAACACAGAGGAAGTGGTCTTGGACCCCTGGGTCTTTGAGGGATAGGAGTTACTCAGGCAGAAGAGGGACAGTCCAGGAGGAGGGGATGGTGTAGAGAAAAGGATAGGTCTGTGTGACTGAGGCTGGTTGGTAAGATGCTTAGCTATGGAGGTGGAAACGGGTTAAGAGCAGAATGTGAAGGGTGTTGAATGTAGCTTTATTCTTCCTTGTATTTAAGAATGAGATTTGAAAAATTCTACTTAAGTAGTACACATTTTAAAAATGTTTAGGGACCAGCAGATGGTATGCTGGTTAAGGCTCTGGATTCCTGTGGAGAGCAGCCAGTTACACGGCCAACTGTGTGGTTTGGGTCCCTGACTTGGCGGCTCGAAAATCATGCTAGGCACACATGTGTGCGTGCGTGCCCAAAATCCCAAAAAGAGGGATTGCAGCATGCTCACTACTGGGGGTGGGAGAGTGGTGATTTCTCACTTTCCCTCTCTCTGGCCAGTGCACACATCCTATGGCAAAAAACAAAAATGTGTTTAAATCAGTGTCAAGCATGTGCACACACAAGAGCGAGAGAGAGAGAGAGCATCCTCTGCAAGGTCCGGTCACGCCACAGTTCCCTTCCTCCACGTTCCAGCCCACACGCAAGTGCCCAGCATATTTCAGACTGACCAGGGCAAGAATTCAAATCACATCACCATGTGGGATCCAGCTTCTCTTGAGCAGTGCATTCCTGTGTAGCATTCTTAGTGAAAACATGGATTTCTCATAGCTCTGAGCCAGTTCACAGTTCCTGAACCTCTTGAAGGAAGAGGAGGCCAGTTGCCCTCAAGGAAAGACTCTGCTACATTGCCAAATACTTCCTGCTTTTAGAGGCAGACCGTGGAGCACTGGTATCACAATTGGACCCCCCATGAGAAGGTCTTGGGTTTATATCCCAAGGCTTTTCTCTACAGGACAGGCTCACACACACACCCATGATCCAGGCTGAGACAGGATGGATCACAGCATGGGGGAGCTTATTGGAGGTGCCTGTCTCTGTCACGCTTGTGGAAGAAATGAAATTGGTATATACATCCGTATTGCTTTCAGCTTCTCTTCAGAGTTTACTCTAATGGATCCTAAACTCCCAAGAAAGGCTTTAATGGTTCTTTGGGTACAACTATGATCAGGGTACCAGTCCTTTCTGAAGTATTCGTGGTAGACAGCATTCAGTGTTTTGGGCAACCAGCCACCCAGTAGGTTTTATACCTGTGGCACTGCTTAGGCTGGCACCTAACGCTCAGAGAATAATGACCACCCCACTGGGGGATGCTTTTCCTTTCTGGTGAGCACATCCTGGCAACTTGAACCCACACACATATGCACATATACATGTACACACTCACTAAATATTTTGTCGAATTTGAAAAGCACCATATTTTTCATTATTTCACTGTGTGAACAAGTTCAGAAACATTATCCTGGTGTTTTGTGAACCATGTTTCATATACACCTTACTGATGAGGACTTCCTTCTCGTTTTACTCTCAAGCACCAGAGAACTTAGGATTTGCTCAAGGCCATGTAGCTCACAAATAGCAGAAGGCTAAGCTTTATCCACATCTTTGAGTCGAAGCTCAGTGTTCTTGGAAGAAGTAGAAAGTGGTGGTCATTTAGGTTCGAATTCTGACTCCAGGACATACTAGCTGTTTGAGATATATACAGTTAATGTGTAATTAATTCTAATGGGTTATGTATAAAAGTAACTATCAAAAGCTTTTGAAAAAGATGTCAAGTCCTATTTTGGTAGTGGTGTTGGTTTTTCACTTTATCCTCACTTGCTCCTAACTTCCATATTGGTCCTATGACTTCTGCTTTGGAGCTATGGCAGTATACACCTTTGAGGTTCATAAGGGGTAGCCATTAGGGGGCAAGTAGCATGTAAGTTTATGGCTACCTTAGCTGCAGTGCATGTCAGGGCCCAGAACCTCTGTGGCTGCTGGACTCATGGCGAAATTTGAAAAGAATCATTTAAATAGAAGGAACCTGGTAATTCAGCTTTTCCTATTCTAGGAGTCAGAATGAATTAAAGTTTTCACCTTTCAGCTGTGTTTATTGTGATACTAGGAATGATACATTTGGTCTTCTTCCACATTTCCCAGAACACAACAACTAAAACCCTTGGAATCTCCAAAGTGATAAATGTCTTTCTGTATGCTAATGATTGACTTGCAGCCACCCTGAGTTACCCAAAAGACCAGGGCAGGATTAGAGGGTTGGGACTTTCCGTTTCCACACCCCCCCCACACACACACACACACCCCAAACCTATGGAGAACACAAGGGGGCTGAAAGTTAAGTTGATTGTCAGCGGCCATTGATTGAATCAGTCATGCCTGCATCATGAAGCTTTTATGAAAACCCAAAAGGACTGGGATCAGGAAACTTCCAGGTAACTGAACAAATGGAGGTTTCTGGAGGGTGGTATACCCAGGGAAGGCATGGAAGCTCTGCACCCTTTCTGACATGCCTCACCCTATACCTTGTCGGGGATTGCAATGTGATTCCCCAAAGACTCACACTTTGACATGCTGAGAGGCCTTAGAAACTCTCAGAATCAAGGTCTTTATAAACTTGCCTTATTATCCCCACTCCAAACCCAGGATGCAGGGGGCCAGGGGCAGTTCTTTTTGAAATTCACTAATCTGAGGAACTTCTTAACAATAGAAATGCATTGGGCCAGCCAGTGATGTGGTGGTTAGGGTGGCTGGATCACACATGGCCAACTGCACTGTTCAAGTCCTAGACTCAGCAGTTAGAAAATATACCGAGTGTGTGTGTGTGTGTGTGTGTGTGTGTGTGTGTGTGTGTGTGCATGCCCCAAATCCCAACAGGAGGGAGAGATGGAGAAGGGATTGCAGTGTGGCCATCTTCCATAGGCAGTGTTTTCTCACTTTCCCTCTCTAGTTAGTACATGTGCCCTCTGACAAGTTTAAAAAAGAAAGAAAGAAAGAAAGAAAGAAAGAAAGAAAGAAAGAAATGCAATTCTCTTGAACTCCTGCCTTAGGAATCTCTTCAAGCAACCAGAGACATGAAAAAATACTCATGGTCTCTACATCCACATTCCTGATAAACTTTCCATCTCTTCTGCTCGGAGTCACGGGATTACCTAAACTCAGAGATTATCTAGAAACCTTATCAGCATAGTGAAACAGCCATCTGGCCCCTCTTGGAGTTAGTATTTTGTATTGCTCCCTTGTGCACATATATATCGTTAAATTTTTATATGCTTTCCCCCTTAATCTGCATTGTCAGTTCGTTTTCAGTGAACCTTCAGAGGAGAAAGGAAAATCCCATCACTACTACAGTTTCTTCCACCTACCTGTTCATCTGTATCCTTTGTAATACCCTTGGTTTATAATAAGCCAACGTAAGTAACTGTTTCCCTGGGTTCTTCGAGCTGCTCTAGCAAATAGAACTCAAGGAGAAGTTGTGGGAAATCTGGTTTATAGCTGGCTGGTCAGAAGCACAGGTACAACAACTGGAGCTTCCGACGGGTGTTTGAAGTGGAGGATAGTCTTGTGGGTGGGACCAAGCCCTCAACCTCTGGAATTTGAAGCTGCCAGTATTGTCAGCATTGAACTGGATTAGAGGCTATCCAGCTGGTGTCTACTGTAGAACTGATCAGATGATTACTTGGTGTGTGGGGAAATACCACCACACTCTGGTGTCAGAAATGTTCTATGATGTGAGAACACAGGAGAAACTAAGTTTGTTTGTTCCTATTTCCTCAGAATGGGTGTCAGAATTGGGGTTTGCTAGAGCACCCTTGACTATTAGAAACCTATGGTTTGAGAAGACAGAGGATAAAAACAAAAAACAAACAAACAAACAAAAAAACCACAGGTGAAGAGGAACCTTTGATTCCTGGGTGGTCATGTGTTAACCCATGGTGTGGGACTGTAGCTGTGCTGTGATCAGTGACTGGAGATAAAAGTTACCAATGGAATTTAGAGAAGGATCCAGCTCCCGGGGAGTGAGTTCACTGGGTATTTAAGGAAATGGCAAACTAACAAGAAAGATGTGAAATTGACAGAGTGCTGGTCAGACTTTGATGCTAAAGGGCCTCAAGGGAAAAATTATACAGGGACAACAGAACATAATGGTTACTTTGCTGGACTCCCCAGTAACATGGCCGACCGTGGTTCAAGTCCCAGACACAGTGGCTTCAAAATCATGCAGGGCCATGGGCATGCATGCCCATGATCCCAGGAGAATGGAGAAGAAATTATGGAATGGCCATCTGCCCTGGTGGGTGATTTCTCACTTTCCCTCTCACTATCTCTGTCTATCCAGTGAGCACATGTGTTCTATGGTAAAAACCTCTTTAAAAAGAAGAAAAGAACAGTGTGAGGGAAGGACAAAACCAAGTTCAGTTTCCCCTCAAGAGTTTAACAGAAGCTAATGAAAACATGAATTAATAAGAAAATGGAGAAAAGCAAACAGGAGAGTCAAAGACTCATCCTTTGGGTTGGCTCTGTTGCCTAGTAGATAAGGGAGTTGGATCTCACACAGCCCGCTGTGCTTTGAATCCTGACCCCAGCAACTTGAGAAATATGCCTGGTCCATGCTCATAATGCCAGTGGGATGGGAAAATGGAGGAGAAGGGTTTGTGGCGTAGCCACACCCCATTGGAAGATCCTTTCTTCCTCTCTCTGTTTCTCTGTCTCTGTCTGTCTCTGGCCAGTGCACACACCATCTCACAATTTAAACTCATTCCAGGAAGGTGGACCTTTTTAAACTATTATTAAGAAGTAAGGCAAATAGGCAAGCACAGTGGCCCACAAAAGTCTCATTTTTACTACCACTCAGACAGCTGAGGTGGGAGGATCTTGAATTCTTCTAGGCTAGCTCGGGTGACATGGCAAGACTCTTCCTCTAAAATAAGTTAAGAAAGGAGGGTAAATAAAACATTGATGAGGTAAAACTAAGGGGAAAAAAAGGGGAGAGTTATGGGGCTTGTCCCAAAAAGGCGGAAATATTTAGATGCTTATTGAGAAACGAGATGAATAAGATGGAAATCGATAGGGTTAAAACAAAGGTCTTCATATAACACTGTCTATAGTTGAGCGCCAAAGGGAGCTTCTGTTTGTCTCCCAACATTAAGGGATCCTAAAGAAATTTGTTATTTCCCCCAGTTTGGAGAAATTATAAGTCAGGTGGGCCTGCAAGTGGCAGGGAGGTTAAGGCGCTGGGTCGCACATGGCCAACTCTGCAATTTGGGTCTCAGACTGACGGCCTGAAACTCTGCCGTGTGTGGGTGTGTGCCCACAATCCCCAGAGGAAAATGAGGGAGGGAGAAGGGATTGCAGTGTGGCCATCCCCTCTGTGGGGGTGATTTCTCACTCCCTCGCCAACCTCCCATCTCTCTGGAGAGTGCACACACCCTATAGCAAAAACAAAACAAAGCAAAACAAACCCAGAAGGCATAGATTATAATCAGTTGGTCAGAAGCTCAAGAAACCACCTGAGGCTTGTATTTCGCATCTGGAGTTGGGGCCATTTTGTGGGACTGAGCCCTGAATCTGTGAGATCTGAAGCTATCTCCAGGTAGACAGTCTCAGAATTGAACTGATTTAGAGGACACGTAGCCATGTCCTCTTCAGAACTGACTGCTCAGTGTGTGGGGAAAATAACCCCCTACATCTGGTCATAATTGTTCTGTCTTGTGAGATTATGGCAGAAACGAATTGTGTTTTGTTAAGTAGGAATCATAGGAAACCATTGTTTTGGACTAAGTTTCTACATTCAGCCCCAACAGACCAGACTAAAAATTAAAGTGGAGTCACATGCTAAAGTTCCATGTCACCAAGCCAAAACTAACTTGTTATCTGACCTTGGAAAAATCAGGAGAGATGTAACAGCCTTATTTCCTAAATAGACTGTTTTTTGTTGTTGTTGTTGTTGTTGTTTGTTTTGTTTTTTTTTTTAGATTTTGCTATAGGGTGAGTGTGTTTGCCAGAGACACAGAGATAAAGTAAGAAATCACCACCCCCACCCCCAGGTAATGGCCATGCTGCTCCCTTCTCCTCCATTCTCCTCAGGGATTTGGGGCACACATACACATGCATGCCCAGCCTGATTTTCAAACTGCCAGGTCCGGGCCTCGAACCATAGTCAGCCATGTGGGAGCCCAGCACCTTAACCACCACACCACCTGCTGGCCCCACTCCATGCAGCTTCTAAATCATCTGCTTAATGAGATAAAGCCATCTTGAAGCATAGGCATTGATAGGGAGAAAACATCCTAAAATTTCTCATTATTTAACCTCTTGTACTCAGACTCGAAGCATTAATATAAAAAACACCAACTCTCTACAGTTCCCAACTCCCATAGGCATGGTCTTGGGTGGTAGGGGAGTGGGAATCCCTCCTTTCCAGAATCCTTGTCAGACAAATGTGTTGGTTAATGGAAGAGACAGAAAGAGGAAATAACACTTCATGCTGAGGGAAGACTCTCTTGTTGACTGACCTAATAAATTCAGTTCAGTCTCCACAGAGTACTGAAGCTGGAAGAAAACCTCTGAGGCAGTCTAGCACTCTCACTTTACAGAAGTGGAAACTGGGTCAGAACGCTTAACCTGCCTGAGCAAATGAGAGAGGTGGGTATCCCAACCCAGATACCTGAATCTTGAGATTCAATGTACTTGTAACCACTCTGCAAGGTCGGCTTTGAAGTGAATTTATATTTACTAGCGACTGTCCTTCCCATTGTCATTTGCTCAGTTTAGTTACCTAAAAATGCTGAGGTGATTATTAGCATTTAAGAAAACTAGCTTCATATCTTTTTTTTTTTTTTTTAATGGCACCAAGCTGTGCCACAGGGTGCATGTGCTCATGGCGGGGGATGGGGGTAGGAAATCACCCAGGGCGGTGGCCATGCCACAGTCCCTGGGGGAAAATATAAAGAGAATATGAAGCTAATTTTCTTAAATGCCATGCCACGGTCCACGCCTGGTCTGTGTCCATGCCAATACTTCCAGTACCCAAACACCAAGCATGTGGCATAGGGTGCATGCACTCATGGTGGGGGTGAGGGGTTAGAAATCACCCACAGCGGGGATAGCTATGCCACAGTCCCTTCTCCATTCTTCTTTTGGGATTTTGAACACACATGCACACACGCCTGAAGCGATTTTCAAGCCATTAGGTCACAGACAGGACTGGAACCATGGTCAGGCACATGGGAACCCAGCACCTTAACCCACGCCACCTGCTGGCTCCTAGTTTTATCTTTTTAATGATACTGTTTACATCATAATCAAATAATTCCACAGAGTGGGTTGCAGATTACTTCAAAAGTAGGCATAGGCCCAGCCTGTGGTAGGTGGGGTGGCTGGATTCCATACGGCTGACTCTGAGGTGGAGTCCTGGACCAGGGCTTAAGAAACACTCTGGGGACCAGCAGTTAGTGTAATGGCTATGTCGCTGGACTCCCACGTAGTCAACCGTGGTTCGAGTCCCGGACCCGGCTGCTTAAACTCACGCCGGGCGCATGTGCGTGCATGCCCAAGATCCCGAGAGGGGAATGGAGGAAAAGGGACTGCGGCATGGCCATCTCCCCTGGGGGGTGATTTCTTGCTTTCTGTCTCTCTGTCTCTCTCTGTCTGGTGAGCACATGCGCCCTATAGCAAAAACCTCTAAAAAAAAAAAAAAAAAGAAGAAACACTCTGGGTGCATGTGCACACGTGACCCAAATCTTGAAACAAGCAAAAGATGGAGGAGTTGGGATTGTGACATGTCTATGCCCCATGGGGCATGCTTTCTCTCTCTCTTTTTCTCCAGTGACTTCATGAACCCCAGGTCCATGACCTAGTGGCAAAATTTTTATTCTTTTAATTAAAGAATGAGCATGACAGGGCCAGCCCATGGCCTGGTGATTTATCCCACACGGTCTACCACACAGTTCAAGTTTGGGATCTGGCACCTTGAGGAACACATTGGCCATGTGTGCATGTGTGCCCAGAATTCCAAGAGGAGGGAGAGATGGAGGAGCTGGGATTGTGGCATGTTCATGCACCATGAAGTGCTTTCTCGCTTCTCTCCATCTGTCTGTCTCTGGTAAACACATGCATGCATCCTCTGGCAAATAAAAAAAAAAAAAGTGAGCATAACTGCACCTAATGCACATAGGGCGATGCAAAATTTCCTTAAAAAAAAAAAAAGTGGAGGGACCAGCAGTTGGTGTAATGGCTATGTCGCTGGACTCCCTTGTAGTCGACCGCAGTTCAAGTCCCAGACCCAGTGGCTTAAACTCACACTGGGCATGTGTGCGTGCGTGCCCAAGATCTGGAGAGGAGAATGGAGAAGGGATTGCGGCATGGCCATCCCCCCAGGGGTGATTTCTTGCTTTCTGTCTCTCTGTCTCTCTCTGTTTTCTGGTGAGCGCACACGCCCTATAGCAAAAACCTTTCAAAAAAAAAAGTGGAGATAGGGGCCAGCAGGTGGCGTGGAGGTTGAGGGTGCTGCACTCCCACATGGCTGATCATGGTTCAAGTCCCAGGCCTGGTGGCTTGCTTTCTCACTTTCCCTCTCTCTCTCTCTTTCTCTCTCACTCTGTCCCTCTCTGATCAGATAAATAAATAAATAAATAAAGTTAAATAAAATAATAATTCTTAAAAAAAGAAAAAGTGGAGGTTAAAGTTGAATACTTGGCCAGCTAGCTGGATCTTTTCAAATGAAATTAATTGGCTTTAATCCTGTGACCAAGTCTGTAAATAAATTCCATGTCTTTTCCTCCACATTTCCTTCCCAAACCATTTGAAAGCCACTCTTAAACTTTATTCTCCTAGTCATGTTTATAGTGCAATGACCTTGGCAGAATTTGAGCTTGGAGATGTAAAATTCAGTTATTCCTGTTCATTTCTCCTTGGCCCAGTTTACGTGGAAGCTTTTCTAATGTGTTTGAGTTTTTATAGAAAACCCACGTGTCCGTACAGGAGTGATGCCTTCTGTTTTTAGAGCTTTCCAGTGAATGGCTAGAGAATCTAACCAGGCAATTAGCAATTTTCTCATTTGACTAATTAAAAAGGATTTTAATAATTGTGTTGATAGGCTTTTAGCGGATTATTTTTATCCCAATTATTTTTCATCTTTATGCATCTAAAAAAGGTCATGTGCACTTCTATAAACAGTAATTAGTTGTGCCTCCCCTAGACAGTGCCAAGGGATGGGGAATCAGCTTCTGATTCCTGAATATATAATGCAGGGGCTGCAGACTGGCTGATGGCAAGCTTATTTGGTTCATTAGTGTTTCAGAAACATTTGGATTAACTGCTAACATTTAAATGCCTGGAGACTTGACAGAAGTTCAGATTCCTGACTTCTCTTGGAAAAGATGATGGTCTAGCAACACTGGCTCTTTTTTTTTTTTTTCCGGAGAGGTTTTTGCTATAGAGCACATGTACTCACCAGAAAGAGACAGACAGAAAGCGAGAAATCACCCCCCACCCTGGGGGAATGGCCACACCACAATCCCTTTTCCTCCATTCTCCTCTAGGGATCTTGGGCACGCGCACACACACACCCGGCATGAGTTTTTTAAGCCACCAGGTCCGGGACGCAAACTGCAGTCGACTACGTGGGAGTCCAGCAACATAGCCATTACGCTTACTGCTGGTCTCCTGGGTCCGAGACTTGAACCGCGGTTGACTACATGGGAGTCCAGCAACGTAGCCATTAGGCTATCTGCTGATCCCATAGCAACAGTGGCTATTTCCCTGGCTGTAGTCACACATCCACTGGAAAAGAGCAGTGTAAGAAACCAAAGTAGCTCACACTGTGTTGATAACGTTCCCAAGCCCTCTGGGCACACCTGGCCTATGCCCAGGCCCATACTTCAGCACCGAAACACCGAGCTGGGCAGAGAGGGGGGCCACACACGGAGAGCTAGCTGTCTTGGTTACCCATTCCTATTTTGCCAGCCTTGTGACAAGGCCTGTGATTCGTATCTAAGGCAAGTAGTAGGCAGCGAATGGCAGCTCCTTTCACTTCCAGCACTGTTGGCTTAACTCAGGAACTGGAATGAAGCATAGAGAACAGCAAGTGCATGCACACCGTGAGTCATTCTTGCAAGAGCTGAAATGAGCTCCTGTCGTTTTTGCTGGTGGTCCTCCATGAACCTTAGGTAAAATGTTCTCCAGTGATTTTTTTTTTTCAAAAATGCACTCTTGGGGACAGCAGGTGGTGTAAATGGCTATGTCACTGGACTCCCACATGACTGACCACAGTTCAAGTCCTGGACCCAGTGGCTTGAAACTCATGCTGGGTGCATGTGCATGTGTGCCCAAGATCCCGAGAGGAGAATGGAGGAGAAGGGATTGAGGTGTGGCCATCCATCCCAAAGAGTGATTTCTCACTTTGTTTTGCTCTGGCAAGCACAGGCACCCTATAGTAAAAATCTTTCTCTCCCTCCCAAAAAAAAGGAACCTAGGATTCTGCTTCAGGGCCAGAAGGTGGCACAACAGTAATCCTGTACTCTGCCAGGCTGACCCACATGGGGCAGTTCTGAGTCCATGCCCAAGGACTGCTCTGAACACGCCGGGTGTGCACATGCTTGACTTGGGGCTGCTTGAAGAGCGCATTGAGACGTGAAGCATCAAGTTGGAGGTGATGTCTCTGTCTCTCTTGTGCATGAAATAAGTAATCATTAAAGCAAAAGCTTCTGCTTCACCATGAAAAGGTAAAGGCAGTATGTTAGCATTTCATATTTTTCCTGGGACTAAATTTTGGAATCTAGCGACTGACTAGATCCTTTGTATTCTTGTTAACTAGATCTGTTAACACCTTTCAGTGACTATACGCTTGATTTTCTTGCTTAGTTCTTTTTTCTAAAAAGGATTTAACTTTATTAATTAATTAATTTTAATTTGACCAGAGAGTAATAGAGTGAGAGAGAGAAAGTGAGAAGGCAAGCTGCCAGGTCCGAGATTTGAACTGTGGTCAGCCATGTGGGAGTCCAACGTCCTTAACCACCACGCCACCTGCTGGCCCCCACTTAATTCTTTCCTTTTTAAATATATATATTAAATTATTTTACATTCAATCACCGTGTATCAGTACAACATTCCAAATGGCAGTTGCTTACCTCTCTCTTTGTAGACAGTCTTACTGCTACAAACTGGGATTTAAGTTTGATAGTTCTGTTATCACTGTGAGTAAATGTTTCTCCAGTTCCTTAAATGTTTGGCAATCTGTATAATCCTCATATAAGGAAATGAAAAAACATCACTAGAGTGATTGTTGTCAGAAGCAGAAGCCCCCAGTCTTTTGATTTTTTTTTCAAAGATTTATTTCTATGTGTTATTGTTTTTTAAATTTGACCAGAGAGTGACAGAGAGAGAAAAGGAAAAGAGAAAAAGCAAACCACCAGGTCCGGAACTCAAACCCGGTTGGCCATGTGGGAATCCAGTGGCTCCACCACTGTCCCCCACTTCCGTATTTTGAGAATGCACTTGAACAGTACTGAAGGTAGTCTCTTGAGCTGATACCTGCACTTCCTTGGATATCATCTCCTAACTATTTGCTATCAGTCCTCTGCAAGTAACAAACTTATCACAGCAGTCTTTCTCAAAAGGGTGCCCACTGTTTGCAGCACAGGTTCTGAACTTTGCTTCCACTTTATTTTTAAATTGTTGGAGGGTGCATATACTCATGAGGGGTGGGTGGGGGAAGAGCACCCCCATATGGGGTATGATCACACCAAAATCCCTTATTTCTCTATCATGTTGGGATTTGGAGTATACATGCACACATATCTGGTGAGTTTTTCTTTTTTCTTTTTGTAGAGGTGTTTTTACTTTTGCACACATGTGCTTGGGAGAGAGACAGTGATTGGGCAAATGAGAAATCACCCCCCAGAGGAGATGGCCATGCCACAATCCCTTCTCCATATTCCTCCTTGGATCTTGGGCACACACACATGCATCCTGTGTGATTTTCAAGCCATTGGGTCTGGGACTCGAACCATGGTCAGCCATGTGGAAATTCAATGATGTAACTGCTATGCTATCTGCTGGCCCTCCAGCATGTTTTTTAAGCACCAGGGCTGGGATTCAAACCTCAGTTGGCCACATGAGATTCAGCTTTCTCAACCACTAGGCCATGGGGCTGGCCCTGAACTTTTCTTCAAAATGAAGAAATCTGCTAAAACACTGTGAGGCTGTGATGGCACAAGCACTTCCATATGTTAGTGTACATCTAAACCAGAATTTCTTTTGAAGGAAAACTGGTGACATCCATCAGAATGCTGATATCCTGTATAGCCTGGTAATCACGCTGCTCCCAATTTAAGAGCATGCGCACCAAACTAGGATATGGTATGCATGAAGAAGTCTGTGGCTAAAGGACTGGGTAAGTTAACGGTCTATCCAGAGGGTAGAATATTTTTTAAAATAATGATTTTATTTTATTTCATTCATTAACAGAGAAAGAGAAGAAAGGTGAGAAAGCAAGCTGACAGGTCCAGGACTCGAACTGTGGTTGGCCATGTGGGAGTCCAGCGCTTTAACTACTGCACCACCTGCCAACCTCCCAGAGGGTAGATTATTAATAAGCAGTCATTAAGGGAATTACATAAGCCCCTACACACTCATGTGACATGTCTACACATAAAGGGAAAAAAACACGTGAGCTGTACTACCGTTTTGAGGAGACATGTTCATCTAAGTGTGCTTTGAGGACTGGCCGCACAGTGTGGTGTTTCAGGGAGACAGATCACACATGGTTCAAAGCTTGGCCATGGCAGCTTTAGAAACATGGCAGGTGTGTGTTGTGTGTATGTGCACATGCCCCGAATCTTGACAGGATGGAGAAACCCAGAAGAGATTATGCTATGACCATGCCCCATCTGGGAGGGCTTTCTCCCTCTCCCTCTCTTTTCTGTCATTCTTTGGTGAGCATACATACCCCCTGGCAATTAAAAAAATTTTTTTTTAATGGAGGCCAACAGGTGGCATCATGGTTAATGTGGGGGACTACCACATGATTGACCACAGTTTGAGTCCCAGATGTGGCAGCTTAAACCTCACACCAGGCACATGTGCATGTGTGCCAAAATCCCAAGAGGAGAATGGAGGTGGTTTCTTGCTTTCTGTCTGAGAGTACACACACCCTACAGGCAAAAATCTTTCAAAAATTTTTTTCTAAATGTGCTTTAGGGAGCCAGCAGGTGGCATGGTAGTTAAAGCACTAGACTCCCATGTGGCTATCCAGTTTGAATCCCAGACCTGGTGGCTTGAAAAATCATGCCAGGTGATGTGTGTGTATGCATGTTCAAAATTGCAGGAGAATGAAAGAGAAGGGATTATGGCATGGCCATAACCCCCAGGTGGTGGTGATTTCTCACATTCCCTGTCTCTCTGGCAAAAAAAAATGTGCTTCAGACGGCTAAAGGATACACTAGAATTGAGTAAGAGTAGTTACTGCTACTGATGGACGAGGGAACTGGGGACAGAGTGAAAAGATGCTTCACTGTTTGTCTTTAGCTCTGTTTGAGTTTTGTTTTACCATGCACGTGTACTACCTTTTCACTGATTTTTATTTTTAAAATGTACCAGACTTGAGAAATGGTGATACTATTACTAAGGAGCCCTCTCACCACTGGTGCTTCTCTCCAGGAAGTCTGTCTAGCCCACACAAGCCTGCCCTACCCTGGGACAAGCATAAGGGAGCCTGTGGACCCAGTGGATTATTACTGGATACATTTCTTTCTCAAGGCCTTACGGCTTTTCCCTGCCCCAGAAAAGACAGAAAAATATGCTTCTGTGCTTCAAGTCCTATTTCCCACCAACCAGAAGGAACTGTCAAATGGACACAGGATCGACTGGAGATCTATAAATGGTAGAAAGACTGCAAAGTAACCGTGTCTGAATAGAGGAGCAGAATGGAAGTTACCCGGATGTGTTTGTAAAGATTTATAATCAGAAGGTAGTTTGTTATTTATTAAGCCTTTATTAAATACCTCCCTAAAGGTCCTGGATATCACTAGGACATATACGCAAGAATGGCACGTGTTCAAATACCCACTCATCAGCTCAAATCCAACATAATTTCCCCTGGAACTGGAACCTCATATTAACTTGCAGTGCTCAGTGACACAGTGTCCTCTAATTTAAAGATTTTAAAAGAAAAACGTAACCAGAAGACCCCATTTTCAAAATTGCTGTTAAAGGCCAACAAATTAGCTGGAAGGGAAGGATAACAAGGAATAACCTCTCTTTAAATATGCCCCGAATCTTGACAGGATGGAGAAACCCAGAAGAGATTATGCTATGACCATGCCCCATCTGGGAGGGCTTTCTCCCTCTCCCTCTCTTTTCTGTCATTCTTTGGTGAGCATACATACCCCCTGGCAATTAAAAAAATTTTTTTTTAATGGAGGCCAACAGGTGGCATCATGGTTAATGTGGGGGACTACCACATGATTGACCACAGTTTGAGTCCCAGATGTGGCAGCTTAAACCTCACACCAGGCACATGTGCATGTGTGCCAAAATCCCAAGAGGAGAATGGAGGTGGTTTCTTGCTTTCTGTCTGAGAGTACACACACCCTACAGGCAAAAATCTTTCAAAAATTTTTTTCTAAATGTGCTTTAGGGAGCCAGCAGGTGGCATGGTAGTTAAAGCACTAGACTCCCATGTGGCTATCCAGTTTGAATCCCAGACCTGGTGGCTTGAAAAATCATGCCAGGTGATGTGTGTGTATGCATGTTCAAAATTGCAGGAGAATGAAAGAGAAGGGATTATGGCATGGCCATAACCCCCAGGTGGTGGTGATTTCTCACATTCCCTGTCTCTCTGGCAAAAAAAAATGTGCTTCAGACGGCTAAAGGATACACTAGAATTGAGTAAGAGTAGTTACTGCTACTGATGGACGAGGGAACTGGGGACAGAGTGAAAAGATGCTTCACTGTTTGTCTTTAGCTCTGTTTGAGTTTTGTTTTACCATGCACGTGTACTACCTTTTCACTGATTTTTATTTTTAAAATGTACCAGACTTGAGAAATGGTGATACTATTACTAAGGAGCCCTCTCACCACTGGTGCTTCTCTCCAGGAAGTCTGTCTAGCCCACACAAGCCTGCCCTACCCTGGGACAAGCATAAGGGAGCCTGTGGACCCAGTGGATTATTACTGGATACATTTCTTTCTCAAGGCCTTACAGCTTTTCCCTGCCCCAGAAAAGACAGAAAAATATGCTTCTGTGCTTCAAGTCCTATTTCCCACCAACCAGAAGGAACTGTCAAATGGACACAGGATCGACTGGAGATCTATAAATGGTAGAAAGACTGCAAAGTAACCGTGTCTGAATAGAGGAGCAGAATGGAAGTTACCCGGATGTGTTTGTAAAGATTTATAATCAGAAGGTAGTTTGTTATTTATTAAGCCTTTATTAAATACCTCCCTAAAGGTCCTGGATATCACTAGGACATATACGCAAGAATGGCACGTGTTCAAATACCCACTCATCAGCTCAAATCCAACATAATTTCCCCTGGAACTGGAACCTCATATTAACTTGCAGTGCTCAGTGACACAGTGTCCTCTAATTTAAAGATTTTAAAAGAAAAACGTAACCAGAAGACCCCATTTTCAAAATTGCTGTTAAAGGCCAACAAATTAGCTGGAAGGGAAGGATAACAAGGAATAACCTCTCTTTAAATAATAAATCTATACAGTTCTCTGCCAAAAAAAGCAGATCCGTATAGTTTTGGCCTCTCACCACCTTGCTCAGAGTGGGAAAGGCACCCCCTCTTCTACCCAGGGGGAGAAAAAGCATTCACCCAACCAGCTTCTACTTGCTTTTATCATGTATTCTATCGGTATGTATGGAGGGTTTTTTTTTTTCTTTTTTTTGCTCGTTTTTACATTTTTACAGTTTACATTGCTTGACCCATAAATAACACTTGTAAGATTAATAGGGCCATAGGTTAAAGAGTATTTATGTAGCCCCACCATGCATACAGAGCCTTTTTTTAATATTGAAAAATCAAAAACATTGAACTTTCCATCACTAGGCAATATAAATTTGACAGTCTAAACTTAGAAACCCCGACTAAAATACAAGCAATCATTTCATCCATAAATGCTGTTTCTGGTTCCCTAACAAATCTAGCACTGCAGTGTAACAAACGTCTTGCAATTCAGGGATATAAAAATATCAGCTTTAAAATCTGAACTGTACAATATGTACATTAATATTTGCACCGTTAAATTAGGGATACACTTAAGTCTATGAAATACTACATTATAAATAGCAATGTGTTTTCTGTTCAATCTGTAGCTGGCGCTAATACAAGTTTACCTGGTTACTGAGGGTTAAAGGGGGCAAAGGGGCCTCGCACACCAGGATGCACAGTGCTAGCGAGGCCATCGCGACGACGTGCATGCCTCAGGACAGACAGACCGACAGGACCTGAGCCAACCTGACTTACATAAATGACTGACACTATTGCTTTACAAAGGCGGCTGGAGCTCTCCGTCTTCGAACATCAACACCCCCGTCCTATCACCTTGGACAGTTTCCGGAGTATTCTCTCGAGGACTGGAGACCAAAGCAGCTATATCAAACTGTAATGCACCCGACTGGCACCACACAAGGAGGGGAAGCTGGAGCGATCACCCCTTGCAAATGTTCATCTGACACTGTAAACAGCTGTCGGGTTCTCGTTTACACGGGCAAAGAGAGCACTTGAACTATTTTAGCCACTCTCCTACGGAAGAAAAAAAAAAAGATATGATTCAGATGGCTACGGGCTAAGTTTTAAACAAATGACCTATCTCCATAGCTACACGGTTAAAATTAAGAAATGATACAGTTTTTGCCCTTGTGTCCCTTTTTCTTCTTGGATTTAGTTGTCCTCTGACCAAACTGGGGGCCGGGGAGTACAGACGTGGGGCTGGAGAGGTCGTCAGTGTAATAGGCGTATCTCTGCGGCCGGGGCTGAGGGATGGGCTGTCCAAGAAAATAGCCTTCTTCTTCGGAGTCGGAGGAGGAGGTGGAGGAGGAGCCCCAGGAGTCATCGTCCTCGCCGTAGAGCCCCAGGAACCTGCTCACGGCGGGGTTCTGCAGGGCGTAGTCGGAGGTGGCGTGCGCGTACTGGCCGTACAGCTCGGCGTTGCGCACGTACGCCTGGATCTCCCGGGCGCTCTTGCTCTGGATGAACTTCTCGTAGTTATCGGGCGTGTAGAGCCGCAGTCTGTCCTTGGGAGAGTATTTTCTTTCTGTCACCAGATTCAGGGCGTTGTCAGAGCGGGACTTTCTACTTCTCCTGCGGCGATGGTGATGAGGCCTGGATCCCCTCTCTTCGAAATGGTAGACGCGCCTCCGAGTCCTTTCGCTCATGGGAGGCTGGCGGATCTCGATGTTGTCGTAGTTGCCGTTGTCGATGACGTCATCCGAAAACTTGACCTGTTGTGGTCTGGACTGGGACTTGGACCTTCTGAGCACTGGCAGATGGACTGGCTTCTCTTCCGGCATGATTTTTTCTGGACACAACTCTGAACTCAGACTCTTTAAGGACTCCGCACTCCTGTGCAGCATGGACGAGTTCAGCGTTCCCATGTTGCTCATTTTCTCGCAATCTTCTGTCTCCATCTCCTCAAAGTTTTGCAGAGAATATAGCGATGGCCTGGGTTTGCTTTCTCCATCCACTGAAGCCCCTGAAAGGGAAGCCGAAACAAGATGTGATTCTCAATCCTGATATTCTGACAGTTACTATAAACAAGCTACTGGAAGGAAACATTTTAAGGAATATTTCCAATTTCAATGTTTGATTACAAACTAATAGGGAGGGGCCAGCAGGTGGTGTGGTGGTTAAGGAGCTGGACTCCCACATGGTCAACGGCATTTCAAGTCCTGGACCTGCCTGGTGTCTTGCTTTCTCACTTTCACTCTCTCTCTCTGGTGAGTGCACAAGCCCTGAAAAAAAAACTGACAATGATCAAATTAAATCTTAAAAAAAGAAAGAAAGAAAAAAAAAAAAAACACTAGGGAAACTCGGTGGGCATATATACCAATAGAGGAGCAGTATGAATGTTGTCACTGATACAATGGACATAGCCTTTCATGAACCCAGCTGTTTTAGAGCCAAGGATTATTTACACAAATAGCATTTATAGCAAAAATGTAATCACTCTTTACAGAAGCTTCTTCATTCATTTATTAACAAAATATGTAGACACTTCTACCCTCAATCCACTAAAGCCAAACTGCTTCATCTGAACAGTTCTCAAATCAATCCCTTCCTCTGCATCCACATGGCCACCATCATGGGTAAGTCTTCCTCACCTTAGACTAGCAGTAGGTAAGCCACAGCCCAACAACCTGTTTGTGCATAAAGTTTTACTGGAACATAGACACCCCATTCATATACTACTGTCTATGGCTGCTTTCTACAATGTTAGAGTGAGCAGTTGCAACAGGACTCTATAGCTTAAGTTACTCTAGCCCTTTATGGAAGAGGTTTGCCCAACCTTCAACCTAGACCTTCATCCAGCTCAACCCCTGACTTAGAACTTCATCTAGTCTTCCTCTATCTTCAACGCCTAAACTGTGGTACTTCTGGATTAATCTTATTTTAAAACTTTTTTCAAAACTGATACTGATCACCTTTTTTACAGGGCCCAAGGCACGTTAAGGGAAATACTTACAGTCCAACAGAACTGTAAGAGACAATAAGAAGTGCTGCAGAGTGCTGTCAATTAGAGGCGACATAACTTCCTACTTTTTTTTTCTTTTTTTGGAGAGGTTTTTGCTATAGGGTGTATGTGCTTGCCATTCAGACAGAGACAGACAGAGAGACAGAAAGTGAGAAATCAGCCCTGGGGGGAGGGCGGGATGGCCATGCCTCAATCCCTTCTCCTCCATTCTCCTCTCGGGATCTTGGGCACACATGCACACGCGCCTGGCATGAGTTTAAGCCACCGGGCCTGGGACTCGAACCGCGGTTGACTACGTGGGAAACCAGCGACATAGCCATTACGCTAACTGCTGGTCCCCATAACTTCCTACTTTTTAAAAGGGGGCCTATTTTCAGCCCATTATTATTATTTTTAAAATTTGCTCTGAGGTACATGTCCTTGCTGGAGATGGAGAGAGAGGGGAAATACAAAAGAACCTTCCAGGGAGGCCAGGGGGTTGGCCATGCCATAATCTTTTTTTTTCCCATTCTCCTCTTGGGATTTTGAGCATTCAAGAACACATGTCCAGTATATTTTTCAATCTGCCAGGTCTGGGACTTGAACAACCTATCGGCCATGTGGAATCCAGCCACCCTAACTACCATGTTACTGACTGACACCCCCCCACACACAAACACATTGTTAAGGAATGTCAGCCCCTTACACTTAAGCTTATACCAAATTATATCTATTTTTAGTATTCAATGTTACAACACCTCATACAGAGCCTGGCAGATAGGAAGTGCCTAATAGTCTTACCCACCATTTTTCCTTCAAGTTCTCTTATAGGGATTTATCTTGGCTAGCCCACAGAAGCCAGTGGGTGCCTTGCTTACCCCTCCTTGTCACTGCAGGTCCAGTTAAAGGACTGGATGCTATCAGTTGGACTAAAGGCCAACTGGACAACAGCAACGTTTCTCTACCCAGGATTTATCCAAATACGACATTCATAATGTGCTGGTACGAGGCCTAGTCTTCCCTTTACAGTCTATGTAATGTACATTTAGACTCTTGTTAAATGCAATATCATCATCCACACTATAGAGTTCAGGATTATTTTAAGGATAAAATACAGATACTGATAAGTATGCTCTCAAAACTTTAAATAAATATTTTATCAGGCCAATTGGTGGCATGATAGACTAATACCTATCAAAAAACTATATTGAAAATACACTTCATACACACACACTCACTTGTACACACATTTATTTTGTTAGTGTTTGGCATTTGAATGAAACACCGTCCTTCTTTTGGTCCACAATATTAAATAACATAACCTTTATTGCTGTTGAATTGCAATTTTTTGAATAACTTTTTAGTGGTTCCTTTTTCAAATATCCCTTAATCCCTGGATTAACATACCTGTGATATTAGACAAAGCCAAAGAATCCATAGAATCCCGAACGCTTTGCTCTGGTTTCAAGTCTGACAAACACTCCAGGGAATCTTCATACCACTGAGTTTGATCATGATTGTATCCTGAAGCCCCGTGGTCTAGGTCCAACTCCTGGAGCCTCCTACTGCTCGCAGGGCCTGGGTGGCTGCCATAAGCAGAATCGCCTAGTCCATCTTGTGACTGCGCCCAATACATATCAGATTGGTATTTTTTACTTGCAAGGCTCTGGTTATTTTGCTTTAACTCAGTCTTATTTTTAACCATGTTATCAGATATCCAGTGTTCACTGGCTTGCAAATCCATCTCATTGGGCTGTTGCTGAAAGAGGCTTTTATCTCCAAACTTGAGGAGGAGCTGCGTCATATAATCTTCATGTTCCGCCCATTCTTCAGGGTCTTCTGAGGTTTCGTGCTCTACCCTACCTTTCCAGAAGTCTTCATTGACAAATCCTGCTTCTTGCCTGGAGAGACTCAGATCATCCAACTTCCGAGAAAGGGTGTCGTCAGCATTGTCTGAAAGGCCAGGGAACTTGTAGTTCAGGGCCGGGGACAAGAGCAGAGACTGTCGGCACTGATCTGCTGAGCGACTGCTCTTGCCCATGCGGACACTTCGTCTGGAGTCTCTCGACCGCGCTGACTGAAACGCAGAGTCGGAAGAATCAGAAGCATGGACGTCTTCACCGAGGCTGCATGTTTTTGAGCAATAAATCTGACCTTGCTTGGGAAGGAAGGGACATCCCAACAAAGAGGCCTTACACTGGGCACAAGAAAAGCACTCCTCAGTGGCATGCCAATGCTGCCCGTTGTAGGTCATCTGTGCATGGTCGACACCTGTTTTGAAAACGGACAGAATAATAGGTTATAGTTTAATGCTTGAAATGAGAGAAGGAAGGAGTGGAGAGAGGAAATATAGACTGTGGGGGGCCTCAGGTGAAGGAAATGTTCTGTCTCTTGACTGGGGTGGTGCGATCCCGGTACAGATAACTCGTAGTATCCATGGATTCTGTATTTGTGAATTTGCCTACTCCCCACAATTTATTTGCAACCCCTAAACTGATGCTTGCAATAGTTTCATGTTCATGCATCGATGTGAGGAGTGGTGAAAGTGTCTATCAATTCATATACGTCCACAAAGCACCGTTCTGCCTTCTGGTCGAACTCTCAGTGCTGCTGGCCATGAGTCTGATGTTGGGAAATCAATGTGTATTAAATAAGGTGGCTTGAAACCGAACCACACATGAAACAAGGTTATGTAGCAATAAGGCGATGAAAACGTTCTGACCTGAGGCTCCCAGGATCCTACCTGTATTTCTGTAGGAGCAATGATTTAGAAATCACTAATTCATTGCTCCCTACAACTTTACAGAACATAATTGCTGTGAATGATGGGACCTGACTACATATGCATTTGTCAAAAGTCATCACAAAGAAACATTTAAGAGCTAGACATGTCACTCTGTAAGTTTTTCTTCATTAATTAGTCAGAGGGCATGAGTCCTCACCAGAGAGAAAGAAAGAGAGAGGGAGAGGAAGAAAATACCCCCTGTGGGGAATGGTCATGCCACAATCCCTTCTCCATTTTTCTCTCCTTTCAGAATTTCAGGCACACACACACATGTACCCAGCATGTTTTTCAAGCTACCAGGTCCAAGACTTGAACCATGGTTGGTCATATGGAATTCAGTTCCCTTAACCATTGGGCCACCAGCTAGTCCTTGCTGTATGCAAATTATACCTTAATTTGAAAAAACAAAGAAGGTCAGCTCCATAGCACAGCAGTTAAGCCTTAGGCTTTGGGAGCTGAACTCCATATGGCAGGTTGTGGTCTGAATCCTAGCCCCAGTGTGGGAATACATAAGTGCCCCGAGTCCTGGTGGGATGGAGAAATGGAGGAGAAAGGATGGCACTGTAACCACACCCCAATGGCGAGTACTCTTTCTCTCTCTGGTAAGTACACATGCCCTTCAGCAGTCACAATTTTTTTTTTTTTTTGGAGAGGTTTTTGCTATAGGGCGCATGTGCTCGCCAGACAGACAGAGACAGAGAGACAGAAAGCAAGAAATCACCCCCCCGGGGGGATGGCCACGCCGCAATCCCTTCTCTGTTCTCTTCTTGGGATCTTGGGCACACACGCACACGTGCCCAGCGTGAGTTTTAAGCCACCGGGTCCGGGACGTGAACCACGGTCGACCACATGGGAGTCCAGCGACATAGCCATTACGCTAACTGCTGGTCCCAATCACAAATCTTTTAAGAGGAAAACAATGCCTGCAGATAGTCAAGGGAGGTGATGGCTGTGAGCCAGGGCCAACAGGCGGGGCTGTGGACGTACCAATGTGCTCCCCACAGGTTTCACAATACTCTGCATAGAGAGACTCAAAACAGCCGCAGCAGAACGGGCGGTCCTCCTTCATGATGTACCTCTGTCCTCCCAGGACCACTTCACACTCAAGGCAGCAGAAGTGCTTCATGTGCCAATGGCGACCCTCAGCTTCTGTGCACTCATCAGCAAAAATTATCTTTACAGAAAGAAACACGGAAACACAGGAACAAAGAAAACCATTAAGAACTATTTTAAATGCAAGTGACTGCATGTTTTCTGGATGACTGACAGATATGGGCCCTTAAAAAAATCTGAAATCTACCTTTGTCCTGTATAGCCACAACTGACATCTAACTTAATTCAGCCACAAAACAAGAGCATATGTTGCCGATGTCAAAAAGAGAAACTAAACAAATGCTGGCTTAACCTGTGAAAACAAACAAACAAATTTCTGTATCGGAGGTCATTCATTTGGTCCTATGTAGGCTCCCAAGAACACTTTGTTGGCATAATATGGCCTTTGTTTATTGGATTCATGTTATTCCATGGTACAAGTGATTAAGGTTATCGTACAGGACAAAACACACCAATAAAACAGTGTAGTGGCCTGTGTGTGCTTTAGGAGAAAGAATGCACGCAGAAGTGCTCTGGGGCCCCCATAACCATCACAATAGCTGTAATAGTGCGCCCAAAGGACCAGCAGGTGACATGATGGTTAAGGCACTAGATACTCCCACATGAGCGACCGTGGTTCAAGTTCCAGACCTGTTGGCTTGCTTTCTCACTTTCTTTCTTGGGGTGTGTGTGTGTGTGTGCGTGTGTGAGTGTGTGTGTGCGTGTGTGTGTGTGTGTGTCTGGTCAAATTAAAATAAATGATGAATAAATAAAATTAAATGAAGTAATAAAAAAAAATAATGCGCCCAGCACTGTGCAGACCATGCTTCGTCTGACCTGGTGGCTATCTCCAGATTTAAGACTTTTAATTTTTTAATAGTTTTTGGTTTCAAAAAAAATTCAAATTACCTATCATTGAAAACACATATAAATAAATATATAAAAGTAAACACTGAAAGTTTACTGTTTGACTGAAGGAGATTATGGAAATATAATGAGTAAATGCCATGAGTTACCCTGGATTGGCTCTTAGAAGAACAAAGGGATAGAAGAAGAACTGAAAAATCTAGAAAAAAGTATATATATTACACCGATGTGTCTTTTCTTTTCTTTCTTTTTTTTTTTTTTTTAAAGATAGGGTTTCATAATGTTGCCCAGGCCAGCCGTAAACTCATGATCCTCCTGCGTCAACCTCTGCAAATTGCTGAGGTTACAGGTGCAGACCAGTGCACACTGTCTTAGTAGTGTAGACCACCACAGCTGGGTGATCGACACTCACGTGTTAAGTTCTGACACACATGCCATAGTTATGTAAGACGCTGGCAACAGAGGAAGATGGGAGAAGGTATACAGGAACTCTGTGATGTCTCGGCAACTCTATATAGATCTAAAATTACTTTGGAATAAAGAGCTTAAGGAAATAAAAACTCCCTTCGCACCACCACCCCTTATCACGTGCCCCAGAGATAACCACTATGAACTTAGAGTATTATGTCTTTCCATACCTCTTCTAAGTAGATGCAAGTATATATACCACACTGTGTTTTCCTCTTTGAGTTATCAAAAATAAAATCTGCTGCTACATACTATTTCTTCCGCAATTTCTTTCTTATCAAGGAGGGCCTACTTGTCAAAGCACAAAGACACCTGCTGTCCTCTCTTTATTCTCTACGTGTTATTCCACTGTACGAGTATGCAGGGTTATCTTACAGAACAAAACCCAAGAGGCAGTTCTATTTGGCTTAGATGCCAACAGTGGAATATTGGCTTACTAGGAGCTTATTTTTTTCCAGTAGCAATGATGGATTTTTTTTTTTTACCTCATCACATGCCGAGCACCGTGGCTTGAGCAGTTCCGCGTGGTGCCGGCCACAGTGAATTTTTCCATCCTGATAAAAATAGATGAGGTCGACCAGCAGCTCGTTGCACGTGAAGCAGACAAAACAGGCTGGGTGCCAGCACACTCCTGGGCCCGCGCGGGAGGCAAACACAGCCACCTCACCTCCGTTTATCTTCACCCCACACTGCAAACAAGAGAATTTGAGTTAAAATAAGCCTCTTTCAGTGACTGGATCCTCAGCTTTTCCTACTTTATGGTAAATCCCGTTTACTTGGAAAGCTTTCTTTTGGTCTCTCCGTTAGTGATTAAGCAGCTCTCTAATACTGGATTACTTGTGATTCTCACTGTAATGAGCACGCCTCAAATACGCTACGACACCAGCCGGTGTCTAAGTAGGGCTTAATCTAATTCGCATTAACAGTGGTTTTCCTGAGCCAGCCTCCTACTGGATGCGTTTCCAACTCTGAAAATTGCCAATGAAGATGTGAATGTCTTCATTATGTCTCTGCACTTCTGAACCCTCGGTGTATCCTCTCACCTCCATCCATGCCAGGATCCTGCAAAGGCAGGACTTCATCTGATGTTTAAATAAGGACAGATCAACTCCTACTGTCCTACAGAGCAGTGTGGCTGGTTACAAATACGAATCACTATTAGTAAAAAGTTACAGTGTCTTCTTACTTTTTGGAGGTTTTTAGGGCCTATACCTGTGCTGGCCCTGTCACCAACCTCCCAGCTCACAATATCCACATTGTTAACACAGCTACTCTTCCTGAGATATTCTAGCAATACTAGAACACTCAAGAAAGGGCTACCTGCTCACACACGGCGTGCATTACTGCTCTGGACAAGAGTTTAATCGTTCCTCTTCCCAGTGCTTCCTTCTTCCGCTGAGCACTGAAAACCTGCAATTCCTTTTTCTCCTCTTCACTCAAAGACTGGCAATACCGCACCTTCACAGGAAGGAAAACAGAAGAACCACGCTAGGGTGCAGTCCTCCTCACCCATTCTTTATTTCCAGAGCTTAGAGTTTCAGGAAATGAAACAGCAAGTTTAGCTTGGCCAGCCTCATGGGTCCCCAATTTTAAAATGACACTATACCTACATCTTGCAGCCTCTCTGGAAAAAGGAAAATTTAAAAAAAAATGCAGTGGACTTGTACATGAACATGACAGAGAGAGGGGGAAAAAAAACCAGCAGGGCATGGCCATGCTACAATTCCTTTCCCTCTAACTCACTATTTCAGTAGGATCCTGGGTACTTGTGCATGTGCTGGTCATGTTTTTCAAGCTGCCAGAGCTGGGACTCGAACCTTGGTTGGTCATGTAGAATGGCTTCCTCTGTGTAGCACTGAATTGCCACCCTATAGGGCTAGCTCTTGAAATACAATTTGAAGGCATAGACTTGCTTTCTTTTTTATTTTTTTTAAGCGTGAGATGTTTCATTTAAATCCTTATCGGCAGACATTAAAAAAAGAAAGTAAGACATTAACCTTTCTACAAAAGGGCTCTGAGTTGTTAAGGGCCCCTTGCTCCCTACATTCTACAGGCACTTAACCAGGCCTCAGGCCTGAATGACCACAAAGCAGCACTCTGGATGCAGGGGCTGGGAAATCTCAGGAATCTGGAGGCTCCAGATAATTGGTGGGTGGTTGCAAACACTGTAAAAACCAACTTGTGTTAAGTTTATTACACTGACACCCTTTTCTTTCTTCTCCTTAAGAATGGAAAGCTGTGTTCTCCGCCACATTTTAACTGAAGAAAGGCCTGGCCAGTAAGAGCTGGGGTTTATGAGAGGCATCTAATGCTTATTGCGTATTTTTTCCCCTTTTTTCTAATTAGCCTTCTTCCTGTTATTTTACCTCATTATCATGTGGTGGCAACTGGTACAAAAGCTGTTTAATCCGATGTTTCTCTCCAGGGCTATTAACATAAGGAACCTTTTCCTCTGGTAAACAAGCAAAATAGAGCTGGATCTGTGTGAGAGAGACAGCGTGACATCAGCATACAGAAACGAACATCTTCACTTACTCAATCTTTAAACCTACCTTTCCCTGGGTACAGGTTTGGCCTCTGATAGCACTTGGCTTCGTGAAGCTAATGAGAAGACCAGCTGAGCCAACTCAGCAGAACTGCAAACCTTCAGATAACTAGCACCCAGCTGCTAAATTGCTCTTTGGGAATGTAATTTGTAGTGACAATTAGGGGGATCATAAATTATGCACCGTAAAATATGCACGTTTAATGCTACTATTCCTCAGCCAGTCTTCCCAGGGTCAGCTAAAGAGATCAGCTCAGTGCTGGGGCATTCTGCGACTGACCACACAGGCTGTGCCACTGTCCAAAATCCAGCCCCGACACACACACATGTAACCTGCTCTCTGGATTTTACATATCACAAAGACAAATGCTGTTTTGTTAAACTCTGTAAACTCTCCCTTATCAGATCCTCTCCAGCATTGGTTTTCTTCGCTTCCCTGGGTACATTTTCTGAATATCTGAAGTCAGTTCCCCCAGGAAACTGGAGAGGAGCCATAATGAGCTATACTTCATTCACTCTGAAAGGAGAGTTTTTTGGTTTGCTTTTCTGTTGTGCTCAAGGAGACATCCTCAATGAGTCCGCAAAGGACACTGCAGTGCTGAGAAAGAATCAACACAATTCAAGAAGAGAGATTGTAGTTATCTGCTTCAGTTTCTTCCTGCCTGCCTGCCTGTACCTTCCTTCCTTCTTTTTTCTTCCCCCCTTTATTCATGATAAAGAATGTGAGTGAGACAGTGAAAAAGTGAGAGGCAGAGAGAGAAAATCACCCTCCGGGGCTTTGGCCCCGCTGTGGTCTCCATCCTCCAGTCCTTCAGCCTGTCAGTCTTAGGCGCTTACACACGTGCCTGGTGTGTTTCAGCTGACAGGGCCGAGGGTTCAAACCACAACTGCCATGTGGCATCCAGATTCTCTTAAGCAGTGTGCTGCCACTGTACCACGAAGCCGGCCTTGCTTCAGTATCTTAATATGGATTGAATATCCCTTATTCAAAGTGCTTAGAATCAGCAGCGTTTGGATTTTTTCTTAATTTTGGAATATTTGCATATTCAAAGTGAGAGATCTTAGGGATGAAACCCAAGTCTAAACACAAGATGCCTTTATGTTTTATATACACCTTATACGCACATAGCCTAAGGGTAATTTTATACAGTATTTGTGACCATATGCTACTTGTCATATGAGATCAGGGGTGGCATTATGTCAGCACTCCAAGAGTTTTAGATTTTGGAGTATTTTGGATTTCTGGATTAGGGATGCTCAACCTGTACCATAGAAAAACTACCCACTCTAACATGTGACAAGGAATTTTCTTTAATAAGTAATTTTTCAAAATATTCCTTTTTTGACTGTTAACCCAACTCTACATTCTTCCTACTGTATTACTTCTAGAAGCTTCTGACAGTTATAAGCACTTACTGAATACTGAATACATGTGCTAGATTCTGTGCTAGGCCCTGGACGAATAAGGACACCTTATTATCAAATAAATTCCCATCCTACAAGACACAGAACCACAGCCCAGAAACAACTGCCTACCCATCTGTCACCTCTTCTTTCAGATGAGGTCTATGGTTTTATGATATTTATTGCCAGTAAGTCTCAATGAGTTCATCATTATAAGGATACTGGAAAAACAGAAGTGGGCCTATAAAATAGTCTCATATTCTTTAATACCAAAAAGCGGTAAGTTAATTCTTTTCATTTTTTTCCGATCTCCACTTATAAGACAGATTCTTTATATGCAAAGTGACCAGAGGTCAAATTTGTAAGCAATGATACTTCAGATGGTTCCTTACAGCTCTGCATCTCTCCTTCAAAGCAAAAGGATTGCTGAGAACTGGTATGGAAGCTTTCCTTTTTCTTTTTATTACCTTTTTGTTGTCACAGGTTTTAAAGTAAATTCCTTTCACTCCATTAAGAGAGAGACACCAGGAATTCACAAAACAAATGCATTTTTCAGTACTCTGGATTTCAGTCATGACAGCCAAAAGAGCCTCACCAGAGCTTCTGGGTCCATGAGTATAAAGAGACAGAAAACTTGCCCTGAGAAACTAAATACGAGAGGACTTGAAAATGTTCGTGGGAAAACAATATTAAAGCACAAATTTGTTTCTGGTGCAAAATAATTCATGAAATTTGTATATAGCCTTTTCATAATATGCGTGTTCCATGAACTTTTTGAAGACCACCCCCCCCCAACACACACACTAAAAAACCCTCAGTGAAGCTCTCCACATGTAACAGCCGTATTCTCAAGTCTGACATCACTGAAAACCAAACAGAAAGCACAGGAGCTTAAGTTCCCACCTGCTCGGGTCTGAGGCCCGGGGGCACCCAGGCGTACTCCTCCAGTGCACAGCCGGAGTCATCATCTGATGTGGAACTTCTCTGACACCCGAAGGCGAGTTTGCTCATTTTGGGCTCCATCTCCAAAGGCATAATACGGTGAAAAATCTGGTTTTCTCAGTCACAGGACATCAAACAATGGCTGCTGTAGAGCAAGTGAAAAAGAGGGAAAGAAATGAAAAACCTGACTGCATGATCCTTACCTTCACAGAGCTTGACTGAATGCGTGTTTACACACAGCAGGGTCCAGAGACAGTAACCAAATTACTAGTGGCACCACCCCTAACTCGCAGGCTATACAATTTGGAAGCAGACCCCTTGTCAGCTCAGGATTGTAGAAAATGCCACTACACAGGGTTCATTAGAAGAGTTCTTGGGACCAGCAGATGGGCCAACAGTTCTGTTGCTGGACTCCCACGATATCGACTGCGGTTTGAGTCTCGGAATCAGCAGCTTAAAACTCCATGTCGAAAGGGACCAGCAGTTAGTGTAATGGCTATGTCGCTGGACTTCCACGTAGTAGACCACAGTTCGCATCCTAGGCCCGGTGGCTTAAAACTCATGCCGGGCGCGTGTGCGTGCGTGCCCAAGATCCCGAGAAGAGAATGAAGGAGAAGGGATTGCGGCGTGGCCATCCTCCCTGGGGGGGTGATTTCTCACTTTCTATCTCTCTCTGTCTCTCTGTCTGGCGACCGCATGCGCCCTATAGCAAAAACCTCTCAAAAAACAAAAATAAATAAACCTCAATGTCGAGAGCGGATGCGTGTGCATACATGCCCAAGATCCCAAGAGGAGAAAAGAGGAGAAGGGACTGTGGCATGGCTATTCTCCCTGGGGGGTGATTTCTCACTTTCAGTCTCTCTATCTTGCTCTGTCTCTCTGGCAAATGCATGCGCCCTACAGCCCTCTCTAAAAAAAAAAAAAGAAAGAAGAAAAGTTCTCAAGAAAATGTTTTTGACTTTCTGACTTGCTCACAAATACAACTTTCCTGAAGTCCTATTCACTGTAGAAGGAAGCATTAGGGATCAAGTCACCTGCCTTCCCTACGACTGTAGGCCCTGAAAAATGGTCCCAGAGACACCCCTCCAACCCTGCTCCCCATCTTTCCTAAGTGATTTTTTCATCTGAGGCAGTGCTGACCAGTGGGTCCACTTGGCCAAACTGCTTAGGCTGCAGATTTCTTTTATTTTTTTTTAAGAGAGATTTTTACTATAAGGCGTGTGCACTTGCCAGAGAGACAGAGAGATGGAAATCAAGAAATAACCCCCCAAGGTGGATGGCCATGCCTCAATCCCTTCCTCTCTACTCTTCTCTCAGGATCTTGGGGCACACACACACACATGCCCAGCATAAGTTTAAAATTGCTGGGTCCAGGACTCAAACCGCCATTAGCCAGGTGGGAGTCCAGTGACGTAACGGTTACACCATCTGCTGGTCCTAGGCTGCAGATTTCTAATAGTGTTAAGACACAAAACTTAGTTTGCACACTGACTAGAAACAGCGTAGTTATACAGAGCACATTAAATCCTCAAACCTTTACAAAGGCCTAAAGTCAGTCAGATGTTTATCAGTTCCTTCAACAAAGGTAACTGAACACAGAACTGGGTTAAAATGAATCCAGCCTAGTGACAATGCGTAATTGCCACATTCATTGACAAGTTACTCAGTACCTACTATGTGTGAAATGCCATCGGCTAGCTGTGGGGCCAAGTAAGGTGTAAATCCTCTGCTGAATGAGAAGGCTCCTCAGTGCAGGACTAAAGTGTCAAGACGAGACACTTGTTCCTGCCCTACAACCTTTAATCATGTTCCTTGTGTCATCTGATTGTTAAAAAATCTTCCCTCATCCCAACATACTAAGAAGATAAAGATAACTTTCAGAACCACATAGAGTTTTTAAAAAAATTGTATCTCTTCTATCAGACAAAGAGAGGAAGAGACAGATACTCCACACAGTGACCCACCCCAGTCTCAGGTAGCCTGATCACAAACACACGTACACATGAAGTGCTCAGGGCGATCCGGGGACACAAACCTGCCTCTGCCACGTAAGCCAAGCTGTGTCACTGCTGCATCACCACCTGTCCCCCAGACGGAGCTTTTTATACTTATCCCTTTCTCCAACGGAATCATACAAAGAAAGGAAAGTGTGAATAATTAGCCTGACCCAATTATTTTAGAGAAAACAAGGCTCAGGGAGGTTAAGTGACTTGTGCAAGGTCACACAGCTAACAGTCAGAGTCCAGTCACAGACTGACAGGTTAGAGTACAAAATGTCTGCCTTAATAAATGTTTTTATTTACTTAAGCGTGTGAGAAAGGCAGTGAAGACCTAAACCCTTTCAGCGGAAGCGAAGTCGTGTCTCAGCAACTCTCACAATACAACTCCAGGTACTCCCAGTGTTAGAAACTGTTATGACTGGGCCAGCAGGTGGCATGGCGGCTAAGGCAGCTGGATCCCACGTGGTCAACTGTGCAGTTACGAGTCTCGGACTAGTCGGCTTGAAAATCGTGCCACGACTTGTGGATGCCGTGTCCAAAACCCCAAGAGAAGGGATTGCTGTGTGGCCTTCCCTCTGGGGGGATGATTTCTTACTTTTCCCCTCTCCCTCTCCCTGGTGAGTGCCTGTGCCCTTACAACAACAAAATTATTGGGCCAGCCAGTATCATGCTGGTTAAGGTGGCTGGATCTCATATGGCCAACTAAGCAAGTTCGAGTCCCAGACCCAGTGGCTTGAAAAACACGCTGGGAGTGTGTGCATGCTGGGTATGTGTGCATGGGTGCCCAAAATCTTAAGAGGAGATGTGGAGAAGGGACTGTGGAGTGAGTATCCCTCTTTGTAGGTGCTTTCTCACTGTCTCTCCCTCTTCCTGTCTCTGTCTCTCTCCAGCAAGTGCACATACCCTACAGCAAAAGAAAGAAAACGCCAAACCTATGATTATTAAAATGCATGGTTTTTCTTTTATAAATCAAGGACCTTAAAATTTTCAAGTTTTAATAGTTCACAAATAGAAGGCCAAGTTTTGCGTGATGCAATCTTACTAGCACAGGAGCGATGCCACAGTAGCTACTACCCCCACTAATAAATTTAACGTTTATTCACCCTGAACAAAAAGTAAAGACGGCCTCATTTCCTACACCACTATTGGGAGGTTATGACCTTTTAAACAAGTCATCATTTCACACAGGTGCAATTCATTCCTGTCTGGACTTAGGACAGGCTTTCTAAACATGGGCACATTCCTCTTACTCCTCGGTAAAAAAGGATGTGCTAATGAGAGTCAGGAACTTTCTTGGATCTAGTGTCTCCCTTTTGTTTTGAAAAAATAACTCCTACACGTCAAAGGAAGAGAATCAGAAGTTAAGACTCTCATTAGTAACTCAAAAACCCCTTAAATTGAGGTGTCTTCCATGCGATTTAACCTGAAACATGAAACAGAAACATGCGTTTCTTGAAGAGGAATATACTACAGTATCTGCTCTGCATAAATATTAAGTAGAATCTAAAAATAATGTCACCATAATACAAAACAAGAGAAAACAGCACAAATGAAGACAAACTATGGATTTTCCAAGCTAGCACAAAGATACAGATTGGCAAAGATCTGAATTACATTAACAGCCCTAGGCCTTGATTAGCCTTTTGTGAGAAAGGTACTGTAAATTACTATCCTAATCAAGGTGAATCAACGGCAGTACTAAATGCCACCATCCCCGCCTCCCAATCACCCGGACGAGGTGGCCATGTCTCACACCCAGTCCTACACATTCATTCCAGCCTCCCAGCCAACCACACTGAGACTGTCATTTGCTGACAGTGTAAAGAGTACAACTGAAGAAACAGGAGAGACAAAATCTTTTCCATCACAGACGTGGTTTCCGTTTAATTTTTAGCACTCTGACAACAAATGGACTCCTTTGGCCTAGCCTGGTGCTGTGAGGGCATTTATCCACCATATCAAGTAACCCAGTGTAAGTGGTATCTCACTAACAGATAAGGAAACTGAGCCTCAGAGCGATTTGCCTCAGGGTCCGTTGTCCCAGGTCAAAAAGTTATCAAGCAGTGGCCTTAGGTCTGTCTGTGATCACAAACCCCTGATGCTGGCTCTCAGAGTGGAAGCAAAAGGAGCTAATTCCCTGTTCTTTGGTGAACTAGACACAATACTATGTTGCAGACACACAAAATGACATAACTGGGCAGTAGACAGTCCACTTAATCCACAGAGGGGTGTATGTGTGTGTGTGTGTGTGTGTGTGTGTGTGTGTGTCCACACATGCAAGGGTGAGTGAGAGAAAACACCCCTCAAAGAGACCTGGTCATGCTGGCATCCTTTTAATCCTCCAATTCTCCATCTGGTCAGAATATCGGGCACCTGTGCACACACCCTGTGTGTTTTTCAAGCTGAGACAGGGACTCGAACCCTGGTCAGCATATGGGATCCAGCTCCCACTCTGTGCAGTGCCTAACTACTGGGCTATAGGGCCACACTCCCCAAGGAGAGTGTGTATTTTTTTACATGCTTTTACCTAACCATGGTTAAATTAAACATATCCTTTAAAAAAATGTTAATTTAAAAACAACAAAGAACTATATACAAAGCATGTTAGATGCTAGAGATAAATAGAATAAAAAGCCAAATTAGCTCAAACCATCAGGATTCTGTGATTATTCTAACGTAGGTTTACTGTCTTAGTCTTGAAATGTTACAATAAACTGAATAAACGTAGCCATGAACGAGTAGCAATTATGCATTAACCAGTCCTGTGTCCTGTGCGACCTTTGGAAATGAATCAGC
>NW_006205727.1:236467-240027 GCF_000334495.1 Tupaia belangeri chinensis
CAGGAAGGCCACCTCTCCAACATCTCTTTATAACTCTGAATGTAAATAACACAGAAAAACAGCTCTCAGGGATGGATTTGTGTAGGTTCTGAGTAGAGTCTGGCCACTAGGGACTGTATAGGGGAGACAAAAACCTTTGATCGCTAACACCATCGTCAAAGATGGCATTGATGAGATTAAACATTTCTGGGTCATGTCTAGAGTGGGTATTTGAATTTAATTCAAGCAGATTATGGGTTCTTTCCAGGCCCTATCTAGAAGACTAAAAGCCAGTTACAAGAATCAAACAGAGAAAAGAAAGACAAACAGAAGAAAGGGGCATGAACACAAGGGAGATGAGAAAGTGCTGAGGTCGGGCAGAGACCTGGGACTTTTTTCCTAGAAAAACAAGGATTACCATGGGAGTATTCCATGCAACCCACGTAAAGCCATGTAACAGAAAATGGAAAAGTTCTACTTCCCTCGGTTGTCCTTTCTCTCCCCTCTTCCTTCATAATAAATACCTGCTGCTCGCCATTTAAAAAGACGCAAGGACAAACAGCTGGCAGCTGTATGACTTCTCAATCATCATATACTTGTTAAGAGAACATCTGACTCAGGGGATCAGAGAAAAGCTCAGGGAGCGGAATCCAGTGCCTCAGCATTCATACCTCTGACCAGTCACCAAACATCTAGGGAACAGGTTTCTTTAAGAATTTGCTTCCCAAAGATGGTCTAAGAATGCGAGAGTTTCAAATCAGAGAATTACGTAGAGAATTTAAGTTGCTACTGCAGGATACCAACGGGTGCCGTTACTTCCACTGTGCCTGGGCAGATTGGCCTGGAGCGGACCAGTGACACTGAGAATTGGGAACAACATGCTAATAACAAACCAAGACCAAACTGGATAGCAACACCGGGGTTCCATCTTCTTTTTGAGTTCTAGAGGGCTCTGGCCTCCTGAAGGCCACACGATTTTGCCGAAGTATTGGCCGCCATTCCCAGCTGCCTCGGAAGCAGCTTCTAACCAGTCCCCACCTCAAATCCCTGACAACACACACACACACACACACACACACACACACACACACACACACACACACAGCGTGTATAACAGTTTATTGAGCATGGCAGGCCCTTCCCAGGTGTCATAGGTAGAGTAACAACTGTAAACACGAGTAGATGCTTGCCTCTGTGGGGGCACTTGTTCCTCAAATAAAGTATAAATTCATTCATCTGACAGTGATATAATGGGGGTACCTCATGAAATTTACTTTCTAAATTCATTACTTCATTCATTCATTTACCTTTCTATTTAAAGGTCATTATTGAATGGCTTTGAGAAATATCATAAAAAGGCAACTGATCGCCCACTTATGAGTATTTAAGCAAACATTTGAAATTAGTTTGTTGAAGAGGTATCACACTTCATGTTCACTGCAGCACTATTCACATTCGCAACAGCCAAATTATGGAGTGAACCTCAGTGTTCATCAACACATGAACAATCAAGAGAAAGTGGTACATATGGAGCCAGCTGCTGGTATATCAGGGCATTCTCCCAGGCAATCCCACATGGGAACATTTCTGGGTCATGTCTAAAGACCTCCATGAGTACGCCAGCCACGCGCTTGCCCCGTGATTGGGGCTGTCCGAAAGCGGGGGTGGAATGCAGCATCAAGTCTCTACTGGGGGTGCGTGCTCTCTCACTCTCAGAAGAAATATTAAAAAAAGAGAAAAATGTGGTACATATACACAATGAGATACTATTTGGTCTTTAAAAAAGAAAATTCTATCATTTGCAACAACCTCAACTGAGTCCAGGAATATTATACTAAATGGAATAAGCCAGGCATAGAAGACAAATCCTGTGTGTTCTCATTTATATGTGGAATCCAGAACAACAGAACTCATAGACACTCATAGAGGGTAGAGTAGTGGTACAGAAGCTGGGGGTATGGAGAATGGGGAGATGACTATCAAAGGTACAAAACCTCAGTCAGGAGGAATCTGTTAAAAAAAATTGAGCTCTAGGGACCAGCAGTTGGCGTAATGGCTCTGTCACTGGACTCCCATGTAGTCGACTGTGGCTCGAGTCCCGGAGCTGGTGGCTTAAACTCATGCCGGGTGCGTGTGCATGTGTGCCCAAGATCCCAAGAGGAAAATGAAGGAGATGAAATTGCGGTGTGGCCATCCCCTGAGGGATGATTTTTCACTTTCCCTCTCACTGTCTCTCCCTCCTGTGTGCACACATGCCCTAAGGGAAAAATTTCTAAAAAAAAAAAAAAAAATTGAGCTCCACTGCACAGCATGGCAAATATAGTTTATTATAGAGTATTACATATTTAAAAGTTGCTGAGAAAATAAATTTCAAATGCTCTCTTCACAAAAAACATATTCAAAGTGATGGATATGTCAACTAGATTGACTTAATTATTCTACATTGCATTCATAAATCATAATTTCACTGTGTAACCTCATGAATTCATACAATTATAAATTTACAACAAAATAAACTTACCATTTATAATTTTAAAAAACTGTTTAGAGGTTTTTGCCCTAGGGTGTGTGTGCTGGCTGGAGAGAGAGAAACAGACACAGTGAGAGAGGAAGTGAAAAATCAACTCCCTAGAGGAGATAGCCACACGATAATCTCTTCTCCTCCATTCTCCTCTCAGGAGTTTGGGCACACATGTGCATGTGCCTGGTGTGAGTTTTAAGCAGCTGGATCTCGGATTTGAACTGCTATGCCATCTGCTGGTCTCTAAATTTTGTTGGCAGACAAGCAGATGACATAATGGTTACATCGCTGGACTTCCACATAGTTGACCACAGTTCGAGTCCCAGACCCAGCAGGTTAAAACTCACACAGGGAGAATGAGGAAAAGGGATTGCAGAGTGGCCATCTTCCTGGGGGGGTGGGAGGGTGATTTCTTGCTTTCTGTGTCTCTGTCTCTCCAGCGAGCACATGCACCCTACAGCAAAAAATCTCTTAAAATATTTTTGTTGTTGCTGGGGTCAACAGATGGTGTAATAGTTACGTTACTGGATTCTCACATGGTCAACTGTGGTTCAAATCCCAGATTCAGTGACTTAAAACTCACACCAGGTGTGTGTGCATGTATGCCCAAAATCTCGAGAGGAGAATGGAGGAGAAGGGATTATGGTGTGGCCATCCCCTTTTGGGGATGAGTTCTTGCTTTCCGCCTCTCTTTCTCTCTAGCAAGCGCACACATTCTATAGCAGAAATCTCTTTAAAATTAAAAAAATTGGGGAACTAGCAGTTAGCGTAATGGCTATGTCGCTGGACTCCCACGTAGTCGACCGCGGTTCGCGTCCCGGACCTGGTGGCTTAAAACCCACACCGGGCGTGTGCGTGTGGTGCCCGAGATCCCGAGAGGAGAATGGAGGAGAAGGGATTGCGATGTGGCCATCCCCTCTGGGGGGGTGATTTCTTGCTTTCTATCTCTCTGTCTCTATCTTTCTGGCGAGCGCACGTGCCCTATAGCAAAAACCCTCTCCAAAAAAAAAATTTTTTTTAAATTGTTATAGGGTGAGCACACTCTCACTGAGGAGAGAGG
>NW_006205727.1:240048-244689 GCF_000334495.1 Tupaia belangeri chinensis
AGAGAGAAGGAATGAGAAAGCACTCCCCAGGGAGGAGGAGGATGGCAATGCTGCAATCCCTTCTCTTACTCTTTCAGGATTTTGGACATACATCCACATGTTTCTAGTGTGTTTTTCAAGCCACAGGTAGTAGCCTGGAACCACACAGTCAGTCATGTAAGATCCAGCTCCCTACTATGCCACTGCTGGCCCCAGATTAATTAATTTTTTTAAAAAGCAATTTACTTTTGGGACCAGTAGATACTGTAATGGTTACATCACTGGACTCTGACATAGCTGACTGTGGTTTGAGTTCCAGACCTGGCAGCTTGAAACTCACGCTGGGCATGTGGGCGTACGTGCCCAAGATCACAAGAGAAGAATGGAGAAGGGACATCCCCCCGGGGGGTGATTTCTGGCTTTCTGTCTCTCCAATGCACACAAGCCTTATAGTTATAAAAAAAAAAAAGCAATTGACATTCACTTCATTAAAAGTCAGAAGTTTAAAAAAAAATGTAGGCACAGAGATAAGAATGTTTCCAAATTCCACTATACATTTCCTTGCTTTCTTTAATGGTGGTATGTGTGTAAATTATATGTGATTTGGCTTTGGATGATCATTTGTTTTCTTTTTTTGAGAGGTTTTTCGCTAGAGGGCGCGGGCGCTCGCCAGACAGATAGAGAGAGACAGAGAGACAGAAAGCGAGAAAGCACCCCCCAGGGGGGATGGTCACGCTGCAATCCCTTCTCCTCCATTCTCCTCTCGGGATCCTGGGCACGCACGCACACGCGCCCAGCGTGAGTTTTAAGCCACCGGGTCCGGGACATGAAGCACGGTCGACTACGTGGGAATCGAGCGACATAGCCATTACGCTAACTGCTGGTCCCAATCATTTGTTTTCATTTTGAAGACAGCAGAAGAATACTGGATTCAAGGTTCAATAAGCAAGAGCTTGAATCCAGCCAACTTGCTGGGTATGAGCTGGAACCCAGGTCCTCACTAGAACTGGATACTTAGGATTATCATACAACGGAAAGCTGTTGTCCCCTACTCCATGGCCCCCCACCCCAAAATCATGAGGATGACAGGCTTTCTGTAGGTGTGCTTCTTTCCGCTCTCACGGTGTTTTGATTTCTTTACTTCTGCTTCTTCTTAAGTAGTCTTTCCCTTTAGAAATCTGCTGCTTCCAATATCCTATATACATTAGGCAATTACCCTTTGAAAAAGTTTGCTTAAAAGTATGCATTCCTCAATAAGCACAATAATCACTGGTGAACCGAATGCACAGGATATGTAGGTGCAAGTCAAACGAAAAAGCAGTTTATTGTTTTGTATATTTTGTTCACTTTTTTCCTACCGGTTTGCACACTGTATTGATAGCTAAAGCATGTTACTTTGGCTCTGACATATACGTAAATGAGCCTTGACTATCTTCCCCTAAAGAGTTTAGTATGCCATGGGGTAGCAGGTGGCATGGAAGTTAAAGTGGCTAGATATATGGCCAAGTTCACGGTAAGAGTCCTGGACCCAGTGGCTTGAAAATCATGCTAGGTGTGTGTGCATGCGTGCCCAAAATTCCAAGAGGAGAATGGAGGAGAAGGGACTGAGGTATGGACATTTCCCCTCTGGGGTGATTTCTCACGTTCCCTTTTCTCTCTCTGGCAGGTGTATGTGCCTATAGCAAAAAAAAATTTTTTAAAGGAAAAAAGAGTTTAGCAAGTCAGAATAGTCTAAGAAGGCTAAGAAGCAGTGAAGAATAGACCGTTTTGTTAAAAGATTCTTTCAAAGAAGCATTGTCAATAGATGGCAATGATATCTGAATCAGATTTTTTTTTGAGAGGTTTTTGCTATAGGGCGCGTGCGCTCGCCAGACAGACAGAGACAGACAGAGAGACAGAAAACGAGAAATCACCCCCCAGGGGGGATGGTCATGCCGCAATCCCTTCTCCTCCATTCTCCTCTCGGGATCTTGGGCATGCACACACATGCGCCTGGCGTGAGTTTTAAGCCACTGGGTCTGGGACGCAAACCGTGGTCGACTATGTGGAAGTCCAGAGACATAGCCATTACGCTAACTGCTGGTTCCCATGAATCAGATTTTCAAAACCTGTTCGTGTCAGACAGAAGTGTTTGGATTTGACTCTATAGGCAATGAGAAAGAACAAAAAGCACTCAGTAGAGAGTACAACAAGTATTTCTGGTCTTTAAGAAGATTGGGACCAGCAGTTAGCGTAATGACTATGTCGCTGGACTCCCATGTAGTTGACCACGGTTGGAATCCTGGACTGGTGGCTTAAACTCATGCCGGGTGCGTGTGTGTGCGTGCCCAAGATCCCGAGAGGAGAAGGGATTGCAGCATGGTCATCCCCCAGGGGGTGATTTCTCGCTTTCTGTCTCTCTGTCTCTCTCTGTCTTCCTGGCGAGTGCACGTGCCCTATAGCAAAAACCTTTCAAAAAAAAAAAGATGAAGATTAATATGATAGGGATGATCAGGAAAGGTAGGGGAGGACAGGGGACAGGTATTAGCTCACAGTGACTGCAAAAGCCTAGACATGGTGGCTTGAGAAGGGAAAAAAAAAGGAATTAATGAGAAAGCAGAAAACTGAATCAAGGGGCCAGCAGGTGGAGTGATGGTTAAGGCCAATGAATTTCCACATTGCCAACTGTGGTTTGAGTCCCAGACCTGGTGGCTTGCTTTTTCACTTTCTCTCTCTCTCACTCTGGCCACATTTAAATAAATAAAGTTAAGTAAAATAATTCTTTTTTTTAAAAAAAAAAAAAAAACTGTATCAAAGGTATAGTTTCTAGTATTGGGTGATTGAAAGATGACATGCCAATACATAAAAACTATAGGGCAACTAAGGAGGAAGTGGGGTTTGGGGGAGTTTAGGAGAATGAGTTCAATCAGTTCATCAGAGGCAGTTACTGGACGTCAGCTCTGGTATGATTCTTATTACTCATCATTTTCTTGTCCAAGTCACCAAATCAAATCAAAATCGTGCAAATAGAAAACAGAATAATCTTCAGTGTCTGCCATTGAATATGACGTCTAAGGTCATATCCCTAATTACAAGAACTTTTTGCAAGGGAACTGTGCATTAGCTCCTATGTGAAGACTGCCATGGCATCACAGCCACCCCCCCAATAAAAAAAAAGCCTTTCTGGTGTGAACATGCCCAGGGAAGTTAGAAACCCTTTGATCACCAAAAACTCTGAAGAGATACTGATTTGTGAAGTCCGTTAGGCTAACATTCCCTAGGTGTCCCCTGCTGCTAAGTGCCACCCTGTGGGCCACAAACTATTTAACAACTTCTTTGTTAAAGGCTTGTTTACAAGGCTTTGGTGCATAGAAGATACAGATCACAGGTTCTCCATTCAAAAGTGACCCTAATTCTTCCAAGCCGAATATGCAGGTAAATGAAACTTAACTACAGGACTGATGTGGTAGTACGAAAACCTGTAACACTTCCAGTCCTTTCAACACACACAAATATACAACACTTAACCCTTACAAACACATTTCCATCTTCACGACATCCTAACGGAAAGCTGAAATCAAGCCAAAAGGTAAAAAGTGACTATACTCAAGATCTAACTAGTCCAGGAAAGAGCCCCGAGACTGTAACCTGTTTACAGTTTTCACACACACCAAGAGCAGCCAAGGCCTATTGTTGCTTAAACAAAAGCTGTGACCAACAGAGTCCAATTCAATTTCACTTATACTGGAAAATAAAAGTATTATGAAGCTACTACCAAAAGATACTGCTTTCACAACATTCCTCTGATAAAAGAACTTCATACCAGCAATTTGTGGCAGGAGGCCACTTGTCCTTAGCTCTTTTCTGATTTTCCAAGTACACCTCCATCCAACTCGCCTAATTCCCAACAGCTGAGTGGGCTGTCAAGTCCCACCCAATGGCCAAGGAATGATCCATTTTTCCAAGAGGAAACGTGGAACTCGTTCAAAGCATTCTAATTTCATGCATCAATACATTCCACGACAGTAACAGACTGCTTAACAAAAGCAGGAAACATGATGGCAAAGCCTGGTCCTTTGCCAGAGCGACGCTTCTAGGGTCAGGTTATTTGGCAGCCAACTGGTCTATACAGACCAAATCCAAAAAGCATGCCTTGGTAGGAGGCGCACCGAGCGAGGCACAGTTCTCGAGCTAATTATTTCCCACGATAGGGGACGCAGATATTTTCTCAAAATCGTGTTCCCGTCAGTCTCCTACTGATTTTCTGATTTTCTGTGTTCCACGGCAGCCCGAGGAAACGGCAGCCAGACTTGACTCCAATGTACACACAGACTCAGGTTTCACCCCGTCACCTGTTGGCTCCTGAACAACACTCCTCTTTGTGAAACTCACAGCCCTCATTTGAAACAAGTTTCCAGAGAAAACACTTCAATAAAGTGCTTGAGAAGTCACAAGACTCGAATTGTAAAAACAAATTCCACACACAGCCTGGTTTATACCGACACAGACGAATGTGAAAGCCCAGCTTTTCAAAGTCGGGCTAGAAAGCGGGACGCAGGGATGGCATCCTTCCTCGGAAAATTCTGCGGCCCAGTTCTAGATAAGGCTGCGAGTGGCGGCTGTTGGGGTCGCAGAGCCAGCTGTCCCCGCAGCCGGAGCAGGGACACCTTAGAGCAGGCGCCA
>NW_006205727.1:244744-254835 GCF_000334495.1 Tupaia belangeri chinensis
GGGCCGGAGGTCGGACGCGGACCGGGCCCCGGCCCCGGCCCCGGCCGCTGCCCCGCGGTCCACCTCCCGGCCCTGGGGTGGACGGAGGCCGAACTCGAAACCCGGCGAGAAAGACTGAAACCCTCGTAGATGCCCACAGGAAGCCCACGAGGACAGAGGACAGTCGCCCTCGAGCTCCCCTTACCCACATCCAGCAGAAAGCCTCCGCCGCTTCCCCGCGCAGCGTCACCGCCTCCCGAGAGCCCCAGCACCGCGGCTAGACGGCAGGACAGAGTGGCTCCGGGTCCCCACGCCGACTCCCTGGCTTCGGACGAGACACCCGCTCTGCGCGGGCGCGCACCGACGCGTGCACCCGGCAACCCTCTGGCATTCAGTCCCAGCAGCTCGCTGCCATCCAGCCCCGGGCCCCAGACGGCTCCCCACCTGCGGCCGCGACAGTGGGGCCGCCCGAACGCGGCCTGGAGCCCCTCCCGGCGCCCGCTGCGGCGCAGGAAAGAGCGGAGCCCCCGGGCGCGCACTCGCAGCCCGCCTGCTCTGCAGCTGGTGGAGGCTGGAGCTTGGAGGCCTGGTGCTGGCGCGAGGTGGCTCCCAACGAAGACGGCTGGGTGCCCTCCAGGTCACCCTCGCCCACCCATTTCCGGAGGAGACCAACCAGGTGGGGGGCCGAGGGGCGGGGCAGCGAGTGCGGGCCACCCCCCGTCCCACTTAACCGAGACGGACCGCGCCCCGCGGGTCCCAGCGCAGCCCTGGCTCAGCCGGACAGGAGAGGGGTCGCAGCGCCCCCGCCTCGCAGTGACGCACTTTCCCCGGGGCCTGTCCTCGTCGAGCCTTCTCTCGGTGCAACGCGGCGATTCCCACCCGCTGCTGCCCCGGGACCTGGCAAAAGGTACCCTAGCTCCGCGGAGAACCTCTGTTCCCGTGGGCGTTTGCGGAATCCACTCCCGGCGTTTGAGTCGCCTGGTCCAGGCCACCGCATCCCACACGCCCCAGCTCTGCGTCTCCAGGATCCTCCACTGCGGAGAGCAAAACCCGTCTCCGCTCTGCGCTGGGCGCCCGCCTGGGGCCGGCGATCTTCAAAAGTAACCAGAGCCCGCAGTAAAAAAAGTAACCATTTCACTTCCTGCAGATCCCACCCTGCGCCCAGCGCAGCGGGCCGGCCGCTGGGCTCGCGATCACAGCCCGGCTGGGCTCCCAGCTCTCGTCCACAGGAGGCGCCTGCCCAGCCCGATCTCGCCGCCGCCCGCTTTCCAGGAACTGTCACTGCTGACAGTGTCCCTGGCAGGTCTCCACAAGGTCCCGCACGCACGTTATTCCTCGAAAAGTTACCCACCCACGTGGCCAGCCTCGCGGCGAGCACCTACCTCCGTCTGTTCCCGGGAGCCCCAGTGAACCGAGCCGCTAAGATGCAAATACCCCAGGACTCGTGTAAACTTCCCCCTCATGAAGGTGCACGCGCGGGCCACAAATCGCTGGGAGAATATGCAAGGCTACCTCTTAAAGTAATCACTTCCACTCTGCCCATAACAATGATGTCAGCAAATGGCACGATTAACCGAGTTCTCGCTTGGAAAGGCTCATTAACATATGAATTCTCCCCCGTAGGACTTTACTAGCTTTTCGCTGCGATTTCTACTGCTTAGCGCAGGAAATTTATTTTTATCAGTAAATAACAGCAAAAGGAAAAAGCCAGGTCACGCGGTGTACTTACTCAAGTGCACTAGCCGGAGTTTTTAACATGTAGGTTAAGTGAATATCATCAAACACAAGAACGTTCCCAGTACTCAAAACGAACCTTGCCTATGGTACACTAAGAGAAAGGGGAGCTTGGTTTCAGCCTTCTACAGAAAACAGGACCTCGAAGGAAGCTCAGGAAGAAAAAAGGGATCAGTAATTATCAGCAGAAGTCTGACTCTCCCCTAAACTACAAATTTCTCCAATAGCGTCCCTTATCAGGAAGTAATAGAATGCCAGGAGACGTGGGGAAAGGAATGCCTAGGAGCTTTGACAGTTTATAAAAAAGCTGGTAAATAAATGCAATTTAAAGTGGTCACCAGCTAATGTGTATCATCAGGTTTCCTTGGGAATGGTTTTCCACATATATTTTCCTGCAGTACAATATTGAACTACTACACAATAGTGCATTGTAACTGTGATTTTAAAACACACAAACAAGTTGCTAAAAATAGATCCGCCCAGTAAATAACTCTGCAGCCAAATTCTGTTATCTCTGCAGCAAAGCAAGGCAGCAGAGGAGGAGCTGCTTTTTTCCCCTCCCAGTTGATTTTTTTTTTTAAAGTGGTAGAGACAAAAATAAAAAAAGTTGTGACTCTGCTGGTAGACTACTTTGGAAACACTGATTCAGACAATATGATTTGTAATTCAAGTAGGCCCTCCACTAGCCAAATTAGTTCCAGTTTTGAAGATTCCCCACAAGTTCGGATATGGAACTCCTCTCTCCTGAGGGTATGAGGATTTTGTGGGAAGACTTCAACGGTTATCACTTTCCTCTGTGGATCTGTGAAATTAATTGTGGATACTTAGGTCAGATTTCCTTTTCCCTACCTCATTCTGTCTAGGCAGTATCCATAGGACGAATATCCACAGGACAATTATTGATTTAAATCCAATCTTAAACTAGCATATCATTACGATAAAGGGAGTATCCGCAGGCGAGTGCATTAAACCAAGCTACTCCTTTTGGAATGGCTTTTAAACCAGAGCTACACGTTAGCTGAGACCACAAAATACTTCCAACTTCCATACTTACCAGTATTAAATGTCAGTCATTGTTCAGTGTGCTTCCTCTAAGGCAGTGACTTGTAAATACTGTTGGTTACATTTTCAACAGGTACCCTCAGCTTTACTGCCTCTTCAGTGTTCTTAGTGACGAAGCAGTTTGGGGACAGTTAAAAGCTTTCATTCAATCTGAATGAAATGGACTTCAGTCTGGACTGAAAGGCATTGTTATTGTCAAGGGTGAATTTATGCAGAATGGGGAGTGAGGCTTCCAACCAGCATCCTTTTGTTTCTGCCAGGTGGAATATTCAGTGCTTGCAGATGACACTTGAGGGGCAGCTGAGAAAGGAAGCCCAGAAATTCAGAGCTAGGTATTCTCACTCCAACCTGGTCTCTACTGTCATCCCCAGAGAGAGGCATTCTCCAAGCCCCTTCCCCCAAATATCACCCCTCCTTCCGTTTACCATATTCACCTGGGTAGCACTTACTGTTGCCAGACATTAAGTGTCTACTTGTTTATCAGTTTGTTATCTTTCTACTTCCCTAGAAGTTGGGGACTTGGGGGGGGGGGTCATTACTGTATTCTCAACACCCAGAATCATTCCTGGCACAGAGCACAAAAGTTCAACAAACACTAGTTAAGCGAATCAATGATTCTTAGGCATTATTTCTCTTGGGCCCTCACAGGTACACCAGACCTGTTAAAGTAACATCATTTCTAATCTAAAGCCAGGCTGAACTACAATGCCCTAGTGGAGAAGACTCTAATAGAAACACAGAAATGTGCCAAGGGCAGAGAAATAAACAGGTAGCATTTTGTCTGTCAAATGCCAGCCAGCTACACTGCAGCTGGTAGAAAGAGATAAAATACACAATAGAGCAAACCTTGATGCTAATCCTGGGTTCTCCAGTGATTGCTACATAGCGACCTTAAGGGCTTCTCCACTCCTTGTCTGTTTTTAACTTGGTAAAACAGACCTCCTGTTTAGTTTTAGGGCTGAGTCTAAGACATTTAGAAGGATTTGTAGATCAATGCCAGCAGTTCAGGAAGTGTATATTTTAATAATTAGATGTCTTCAAGTTTCTTAATAGAAAAGAGAGGGGAAGAGCTCTAATATGTATCAAATGGCATCCCACTCGCCTAAATGTAGGGGCAGTCAGCAAGTACAGGTTTAAATGGGGGGAGGGACAGTAGGGAGGACTGTGCCCTACAGCACAGTCTAGGACAGCAGTCTGATTGTTCTGACAAGGTAAGGAATATGTCACTGAAAGAATCTCAGAATCAGTAGGTTGTAGAGTTCCTAACAACCTTTAGGATCCTACAGTTGGTCCAGATAAACTGAAATCCGTAAGAATAACTAGTATTTCTTGATGTTTGTCCTTACATTTGTTATCACTGAAAGTGTATGCAAAATGTCTCACTTTTTTTGGGTCCATTTTAAACCATTTCTATCTTACCCCAGAGGGTCACAGAACATTTGCAAATTCTAGCTGCCCTGAGCTGAGTCTGTAGCACCCCCAGGGAAAGGCTCCCAGGCAGACTCAAGCTTTTCCTAGAGTTAACAGGCATGGAGTGTGATAATAGGTTGCAGTTTCCCTAGGTCTCCAATTACTTTCTTTCCCCTTTGATTATATTTAAAGCAATGTGATTAGAGAGCACTGGTTCTTTAACATCTTCTATACCCAGTTCCTCTGTAGATTTACTACTCCAATCCACTCAGCTGTCTGTCCCTTCCCCAGCTCCTACCTCTTCTGTGAATGAGGTAAGCCCTCCCTTCAAAATACCCTGATACACTGGGTTTGGGGTTAGGAGACTGTGTCTTTTCTCTTGTCAATAACTGTGACAATGGAGTAAGTCACTTCTCTAAAGTGCTACTTTTGCTTTTTTTTGTCTAAAAATGTCAGAATTTTTGAGGAGGGAATACAATCCATTTTTCCACTAAAATAGGAATCTCAAAATAGAAACGGATGAACCTGACACTGTTCTGTTGAAGCTCTGGGTTGGTTTCTTCCCCAAACCCTTCCACAACTACCCCCACTTCCATTCTTCCAAGATGGCCCTCAGGCTTCTCTATCTCAAACTAGATGTTCCAGGAACTCAACCAGTTTTAATATTTCCGTATCTCTAAAAATTCTGTAGGTAGTTATGACACTAGAACCAGACAGGTATTTGCAGCTGTGGTGTCTTGCATGTACAGCTGAAGATGGATGGGAAGATACAGGATCAGATCTATTCATCTGACTCTTGTTCAGGGCTGTAACTGCCAGCAGCTGTCTTCGTCTATCCCCTCTCTCACTCCTAACTGTTCTGAAACACCCCTTCTCCCTCCTCCCACCCCCAACATTTTATGGATAGATCATTAAGTAAGCTGATGTTCAGCTTAATTGAATGTTGCTTTAGGTTTTGACCTTAGGTTCTGCAACATTCATTTTTAAATTACTATTATTTATTTAATTTTACTTACTTATTAATTTATTTAAACTTGACCAGAAAGGAACACACACACAGAGGGAAAGTGAGAAAGCAAGTCACCAGGTCCAGGACTTGAACCACGGTTGGCCACGTGGGAGTCCAGAGCCTTAACCACCACACCACTCACTAGCCCCAGGTTCTGTGACATCTTAACTCCTGTGGACCTGCGGTTCAGTATGAGGGGATTTCAAAAAGTTTGTGGAACGATGGGATTGAAGTATGAGTTCATTTTGGTGGAAACACTTTTTTAATTCATGGATAGTCTTTTCATAGTACCCATTCCCATGAAAATCTTTTTTGGAGAGGTTTTTGCTATATGGTGTGTGTGCTCGCCAGACAGACAGAGAGAGACAGAGAGACAGAATGTGAGAAATCACCCCCGCAGGGAGGATGGTCACATCGCAATCCCTTCTCCATGCTCCTCTCGGGATCTTGGGCATGCACACACATGTACCGGCATGAATTTAAGTCACCAGGTTCAGGACTCGAACCAAGGTCGGCTACATGGGAGTTCAGCAACATAGCCATTATGCTAACTGCTGGTCCCTCCCATGAACTTTTTGAAAAACCCTTATACGAACATTCTTAAACTTTATAATTGAAGAACTGCCAGGGCGAGCCTGTGGCCTGGTGGTTAAGGTGGCTGTATGTACAGTTCGAGTTTTGGACTCAGAGGTATGAGAAACATGCCAGGCTTGTGTGTATGGGTGCCAGAATTCCAAAGGGAGAGAGAGACTGGAGGATAAGGGATTGTAGCATGACCGTGCCTCATGGAGGAATGCTCTCTCACTTTTCCTCTCTGTCTCTCTCTGGCAAGTGCATGTGCCCTCTGGCAAAATTGAAAAAGAACAAAACACTAAAAACTACCAAAATGTTAAGAAATTAAAAATAATTCTAATAACTTTTGAGTGAGCTGTACCCTAGAAAGATATCCAAGACTGAGACCAGCAGGTGGCATGGTGGTTAGGGTACTGGACTCCCATATGGCTGACTGTGGTTTGAGTCCGGACCTGGCAGCTTGTTTTCTCACTTTCTCTCTCTCTCTGTCTCCCTCTGGTCAAATTTTTTAAAAAGATAAATAACAATAACAAAATTAAATAATAAATTTTTAAAAGAAATATATCCAAGATATATTGTTAAAAAACCCAACATATAGTTTGATCAATTGTTATAATTAATACTTGATAAGCTAGAATAAAGGAAGCAAAATTATTCAGAGAATATAAATACCAAACCATTAACATGGGTTCTACAGGAGAAATAGATTATAGGAAATTATCATTTGGAAATTATGTTTAGAATATAAGCATATCTTTATTTTCCACATTATGTATAAACATTTTCTTTATGTAGTATGCACAGATGGTTTAAGAAAGAATAAAGAAAATGTACTTCAATATTAATATCAGGAAGAAAAAAATTTTTTCGGAGAGGTTTTTGCTATAGGGCATGTGTGCTCGCCAGGAAAACAGAGAGAGACAGACAGAAAGTGAGAAATCACCCCCCAGGGTGGATGGCCACGCCACAATCCCTTCTCCTCTATTCTCCTCTCGGGATCTTGGGCACGCACGCACATGTGCTCAGCGAGAGTTTAAGCCACCGGGTCCGGGAGTCAAACTGCAGTCGACTACATGGGAGTCCAGCGACATAGCCATTACGCTAACTGCTGGTCCCAGGAAGAAAATTTTGAAAGCAGAAACTGACACTCCCAATCTAAGTTGGTATGGAATGATATCTGAATACTTAATTCTTCTCCTTGCTAACTTTTCTTCCAGTCACAGACTTTAAGAGTAGAACCTTAGGCCAGCAAGTGGTGCCATGGTTAAGGCAGTCCCACATGGCTTACTGCAGTTCAAGTTCCAGACCTGGTGGCTTACATGTGTGCTCAAAATCCCAAGAGGAGAATAGAGCAAAAGGGATTGTGGAGTGGCCATGGGTGTGGGGGGGTGTGATCTCACTTTCCCTCTCACTTTCTCTCCAGCAAGCGCATGCTCCCTATGGCAAAAACCTAAAAAAAAAGTAGAATCTCTGCTGCTTTATTTATGTTTTTATTGCTGGAGGGCATATGCACTTGCCAGAGAGAGGCAGAGAGAGAGAGAGAGAGAGAGGGAGGGAGGGGAAGAAAGCACTTCCCAATAGGGTTGTATCACACTGCGATCCCTTCTCCATCTCTCCATCCTGTTGTGCACGCACCCAGCGTGTTTTCCAAGTTCCCCAGGTTGGAATTCTAACTGCTGTAGGCCATGTGGGATCTAGATCCATCAGCCACTGTGCTCCTGGGCTGGCCCTTTGCCGCACTTATTTAATGACTCCCTGGGAAGGAGGGAGTGTCCCCAGGTACATATTTCCATGGAGGCAGACATACTGGGGAAGTTGCCCCAATCAGTTCCTCATGTCTCCATCCATTGATTCATTCACAGATTCTTTGGTTTGGTCAAAAGGTATTTGCTAAAAGGCAGCACCACTAGCCTAGACCCTCCTCTTGACTTAATGATCTCATAATCTAAATTCCACATTCTATTTACATCTTGGTTTATTCCAAAAATAAGTCAGAGAAAAATATACAAGATGAGAGGGGGGAAAGAAACCATTGGTACACGTTTTTAAACTATATAACAAACCATGATACATGATTATACTACAGTTGAGGCGTGGTTAAAATTCTAATTCAGGAATACGAGGAACTGTTGGTAAATCGATTCTGGTTAGAGAGTGGGAATCAAGGAAGTGTGATGGTGGAGTGACATTTGAGCTAGGTCTGTAGGGATTAAAAGTAGTTGATCAAGGTAATTCATGGGATTGGGGTAGGGAATGCAGTCTAGACCAGGTTGAACCAATCAAAGTTTGAGGGCCCGAAGTGAGGGAGACTATGCTCAAAGATAGGCTTACCCAGACTGTGAACGACTGCATAAACCATTATAAAGATGCCAAGGATTCTAGGGGTAGTAGGGAGCCACAGAAGCTTAAGCAGAAAAGAGTGATGTGACCATACCTGTGCCCTAATTAGAGGGAGATTGGAGAGAACAGTGCAGAGAAAGAACCAGATGGGAAAAAAAACAGAGCTGCTCCCAGTTCTCAAGGGTGGACCAGACAAGGCAGTGTGTCCGAGGAAGCGATCGCCGAGAGCGAATAACCCAGCGTTATGGCAGCCCAGTGCATATGGTGGGGGTAGGGCAGGGAGGTAGCAGAGGGGGCCCTGACATTCCTAAATGAGTCGTCACTACCTTGGTTTACTTGGAAGACAACCAACAGCCCAGCCCTGATGTGAGCTCTAACTTGGAACTGCAAATATTTTTCACTCCCCATGGAAGACAAACTCTAGGTGATCTGAAGGATTTACGTTTCTAACTCAAACTTCATCTGCTTGTTGATGTTCACTTTGAAAATAGAGTATTTACATAGTCCAGTGTTAAAAAGTTCAGAGCCCATCATTATGAAAGAAATAGGTGCACAATTTTCAATCTATGCAGAGCTACCCTAAAACTCGCGCAGAAATCAAAATGGCATTGGACAGTATGTTAAGTGGCGGGGTCTGCAATTTAGCAGTCAGTGTTTTATACAGAACACCTAAAAATACACATTGCTCCATTTTGGATTTTAAGGGTTTCGTGCTTTACTTCCTGAACTACATGCTCAAAACTATTTTGTTTACCAACGTATTTTCTTTTGATATCTAAATACCCCACCACATAAGATGGTTAGTTCTTCAGAAGGGGAAATCTGAACTTGCCAGCTTTTAACACTGTTACTGTGTGCTGTAACTAACCACAGCGTTTTCTGAGAGGTGTCAGCAAAGAATTATTTCAAGCAGCTAGAAGCTTCTTGCCAAAAGAAAAAGGTCAGCAAAGCTTTCCAGAACATTTTTTTATCTTATCTGAGATCCTAAGACCCTTTCTGCAATTGTGGGAATTTTAAAGGAGGTGATTTTGTAGTGGAGATGGTTTAAAAGTTTCAGTTAGACTGTGCCAGGGGTGGGATTTGGAATTCAAATTATTCTATTGTTCTTTTTTTTTTTTTTTTTTTTTTTTGAGAGGTTTTTTTTCACTATAGGGCCAGAAAGACAGAGAGATAGAAAGTGAGAAATCACCGCTTAGGGAGGATGGCCATGTTGTAATCCCTTCTCCTCCATTCTCCTCTCAGGATCTTAGGCACGCATGCAGATGCACCTGGCATGAGTTTAAGCCACCGGGTCCGGGACTCAAACCGTGGTCAGCTACGTAGGCGTCCAGGGACATAGCCATTATGCTAACTGCTGGTCCCCCAATTGTTCTATTGGTCTTGAATCACAGACTTCTAGATAAGTAACTACCTTTCTATTCTAAATACTTTTTATATTTTCTTTCTCCTTTATATTTGGAGCTTTGGTCTCTTCAACATTGAGTATGCATTAAATTATAGGGGGGCTCAGGCCAGCAGGTGGCATGGTGGTTAAGATGCTGGACTCCCACGTGGCCAACTGTGGTTCGAGTTCCAGACGCAGCAGCTTACTTTCTCATTTTCCCTTTCTCTCACTCCTGTCTCTCTCTGGTCAAATTAATAATAATAATAGCAATAACAATGAAATTAAATAAGTAATTATTTTGAAAAAGTATAGAGGGTGTAAGGGCAGGGACCTTGTCTGTTTTAGTGATATATCCCAAATGCTTAGATACTCTGGCCTGGTATATGTTAGTTACTTTGCCTGATACATAGTGATACATAGTAAGTTCTCAATAAGTTTTTTTTTTTTTTTGAGAGGTTTTTGCTATAGGGCGTGTGCGCTCGCCAGAAAGATACAGACAGAAAGTGAAAACTCACTCCCCCCCGGGGGGATGGCCATGCCACAATCCCTTCTCCTCCATTCTCCCCTCGGGATGTTGGGCACGCACGCACACATGCCTGG
>NW_006205727.1:254870-256411 GCF_000334495.1 Tupaia belangeri chinensis
TACATAGGAGTCCAGCAACACAGCCATTACGTCAACTGCTGGTCCCAGTAAGTTTTTAAAAAATAATTATTTTATTTAACTTTATTTATTCATTTATTTTAATTTGACCAGAGAGGGGCAGCGTGAGAAAGAGAAAGTGAGAAAGCAAGTCACCAGGTCTGGGGCTCAAACCGCAATCGGCCATGTGGGAGTCCAGTGCCCTTAACCATTATGCCACGTGCCAGCCCCCTAAATAATTATTATTTGGGAGAACCAGCAGTTAGCGTAATGGCTATGTCACTGGACTCCCACATAGTCAGCCGCGGTTCGCGTCCCGGACCTGGTGGCTTAAAACTCATGCCGGGCATGTGTGCGTGCCCAGGAGCCCAAGAGGAGAATGGAAGAGAAGGGATTGTGGCGTGCCCATCCCCCCTGGGGGGTGATTTCTCGCTTTCTGTCTCTCTGTCTCTCTCTCTGTCTGTCTGGCGAGTGCATGCATCCTATAGCGAAAACCTCTCCCCCCCCAAAAAAAATAATTTTTGAAGAAGTGAGTTCATATTTGATCCTTCACAGAACCTGACTCAGGACTTTATATATACTAAGTGATCTTACTTATATCTTAATTATCAATCCATTGATTTTGTTTTTATTTAGACCAAAAAAGTCAAGTAATTTGAAGTTCAATGTTTCATTTAGTTTTAATATTTAACAGAATATCATCAAATTTGTTGTTTAGATAATTTGTTCTTTCATTTTATAAAATCTATTATGAATTCAAATTAATCTGCTAATTCCACATCTCTTTAGAAAGCTTATGTTTTTCTTTTCTTTCTTTCTTTTTTTTAATTTGCTTTGGGGTTGCATATATTCACTGGAGAGAGAGAGAGAGAGAAGAAAAATGAGAATACACCCCCTAGGAAGAATAGCCATGCTACAATCCTTTCCCCTCCATTTTCCTCTTGGGATTTTGGACATGTGAGCTTACGTGCCTGGCTTCGTTTTATAAGATGCCAGTTTCGAGACTCCGGCCATGCAGTTGACCATGTGGGTTTCAGCCACCTTAACCACCACACCACTGGCTGGTCCAAAAGGTTATATTTCTAAATCACATACTCTACCCACTTCTAAACCAATTCCCTCTTTAGTCCTCTATTTCTAATCTGTTTATGGGGCTGCCAGTACTCTGAATAAGGTAGCAATGGGTCACTCTAGATGCCTCCTTTAACTATGGATACCCTTTCCTTGCCCACCTTCACTCGGTTACTTACCAGAGCTGTGTATCTGTTTTTTTTTTTTTTTGGAGAGATTTTCACTGTAGGGCGCGTGCGCTCACCAGACAGACAGAGAGAGACATGAGAGACATAGAGACAGAAAGCGAGAAATCAACCCCCGGGGGGGGATGGTCACGCCGCAGTCCCTTCTCCTCCATTCTCCTCTCGGGATCTTGGGCACGCACGCACACGCGCCCGGCGTGAGTTTTAAGCCACCGGGTCCGGGACACGAACCGCGGTCGACTACGTGGGAGTCCAGCGACATAGCCATTACGCTAACTGCTGGTTCCC
>NW_006205727.1:257639-283195 GCF_000334495.1 Tupaia belangeri chinensis
GACATAGAGACAGAAAGCGAAAATCAACCCCCGAGGGGGGATGGTCACGCCGCAGTCCCTTCTCCTCCATTCTCCTCTCGGGATCTTGGGCACGCACGCACACGCGCCCGGCGTGAGTTTTAAGCCACCGGGTCCGGGACACGAACCGCGGTCGACTACGTGGGAGTCCAGCGACATAGCCATTACGCTAACTGCTGGTTCCCAAGAGCTGTGTATCTTTTAAGATTGTTTTCTTTATTCATGATAGAGTTTGTGCATATGCACGTAAGGGAGCGAGAGACAGAAAGACCATCCTCCGCAGGGCCTACTCCCACCACAATCCCCTTCCTCAGCTCCTCCAGCCCGCTGTATCCTTGACACTTGTGTGGGTGCCTGGCATGTTTCAGGTCAGTCAAGCTAGGGATTCGAACCTTGGTCGCCATGTGGGATCCAGCTTCTCTTGAGCAGCACATTACCACTGCACTACAGAGCTGGCCCCTTGGTATCTTTTAAATTTCCTCTAATGACTCTTTCTCCCTTTTCCGTGCCCCTTTGACTGCTGCCTGACCCCCTCTCCCGACTCTGGGACACTACAATAGCCTAACTCATGTGATCAGGTCTTCCCGCTCCTATGTTCATTCTCTACTAAACACCACAAATCTGCCTGTCATTCTCTTTATTGTAAAATCTTTTCTTCAACGTTTTCCCCAGATCTTCATTGGATAAGTTAAGTTTCTCTGCAAAGAAGCCCCTCCATTTCTAGCCCCCAAGGATTTCTCCTACTCTGGCTCTGTACCTCACTTTTGGCTCTGAAACTGGTAGCTTCAGGCCACACTGTGCTGTTGTTTCATGGCCCTCTGCCTAAGCCTGCTGTGTCTTCCTCTGGGAGTTACCTAGCTGCTCACTTTTACCAATCCGGCTAACTCTTAGTTTAAGGCTTCATTCGGATGTTTCAGATTTTGTATTTAGCTGTGATTTTGTTTTTATTGCCTGATTTTAAAATGTTGCCTTCTGGGACATCTTCTAATAAAAAATTTCTCAAACATGTTAAAAAAAAAAGCTTAGGGCAGGAGGCAGGACAGACGCAGGAAATGTTCCATGAGGCCCCAGTAGACCACGGGCTTCTATGCTCTACTTCCACGGCTGGAGGACTCTCCATTAGTCCCCAGGCTGCCATCTTATTTGGGCCAGTCCCTCCACATTGTTTTACTTATTTCCTATTTTCTATCAGAAATTCTATTGACTGGAGTGATGTGATTCTCCTCCTATGAGTACACACCTGTGGGATAACCCAGAGACCCAACCTTCCCACCCAGCATCTGCGCCAACAAGGATGGACTACAGCCGTGATTTGGGTTCATATCATATGGCAAAGATATAGTTTTGAGAAGTAGATCATCTGATATTTCTAGTCCCCCAAATGCTCGCATTCTCCCTGTGCTGACCACATCTCAAATAATTCAACAGCCAGATGTTTTCAGGGAAAATAGTCATGGTTAATGGCTGGATTAGTACAGACCACAACACACACGATACTATTCTCTGGTGAGGTGTCAGCTCATAATGTTGGGTATGTTACTCTTGTCTCTAGACTACAACCTTCTTGAAAACAGTATGTATCCCTCTCTGTCATTTCACAGTGCTGAGCATGATAAAGATGGCATAATGGTTAAATACATTAATTTAGGGGAGGTATAGTCAACAGCACTGCAGGAATGGACATCCTATGCAGCTGTACAAGTACCAAACCCTGGCATGGCATGGCATGGCATGTGAGTCCAGTGTAAAACTGTCTTATCAGGCCAGCAGGTGACATGGTGGTTAAGGTGCTGGACACTCCCACATGGCCAACCATGGTTCGAGTCCCAGACCTGGTGGCTTGCTTCTTCACTTTCTCTCTCTCTGGTCAGATAAAAATAAATGAATGAGTAAATAAAATTAAATAAATGTTTATTAAAAATAAAATAAAATAATAAAATAAAGGACTTGTAAAAATGTGTCTTCTGATCCAACACCCATACTTTGCTTCAAATTCAAACATTTAAGACACAACTAGTCCAGGCCAGCAGGTGGTGTGGTGGTTAAGGTGCCGGATTCCCACATGCTGACCACAGTGTGAGTCCTCGACCTGGCAGATTGAAAATCATGCTGGGCACATGTGTGTGCAAGCCCAAAATCCCAGGAGGAATGGAGAAGGGATTGCAGTGTGGCCATCCCCCGAGGGGTGATTCTCACTTTCTTTGGTGAGCACATGTGCCTAATGGCAAAAAAACTTAAAAAAAAAAACCCACACTAGTCCATTAACAGTCTGATATAGGCCACATCGAAGAATGATTTTGAGTCACAAAAACATGACAGGCCCAGCTGTGGTGGCACAGCCCATAGAATGCCACTGCACAACAGCAGAGCTGTGTGGGAAGGCACAGGGTTGGTTTCTGAGTCGATCTGGACACACCAGGTGCACCTGCAGTGTGCCTGTGATTGTAGCTGGCAGAATGCGACTTGGGGGGAACTATAGTGTGACAAGACTCTGTTGAGGCATCTCTGTATCTCTTTCTCTCTCTCATTAAATACATAAATAAACTTAAAACAAACGTAAAGTGACAGGAGCTCTGTAATATCAGCCTCAGATTGTGTGAAATAGTGAAACTGGAAGTTAGGATAGTCAGAGACAAAACAATCTCTACAGTAGGGGAGGAAATGTGTGGTGAAGAGAGAAGGAAACAAGGGAACCAGCAGTTAGCGTAATGGCTATGTCGCTGGACTCCCACGTAGTCGACCGCGGTTCGTGTCCCGGACCCGGTGGCTTAAAACTCACGCCGGGCGCGTGTGCGTGCGTGCCCAGGATCCCGAGAGGAGAATGGAGGAGAAGGGATTGCGGCGTGACCATCCCCCCTGGGGGGTGATTTCTCGCTTTCTGTCTCTATGTCTCTCTCTGTCTGTCTGGCGAGCGCACGCGCCCTACAGTGAAAATCTCTCAAAAAAAAAAAAAAAAAAGAGAGAAGGAAACAAGAGTTTTCAAAAAGCTGGGTGTGCTTCTCGGCAAATGACCATCGTGAAGAGCTGTTGAGAATAAAAGTGGGGTCTTAGTGGAGGACACAAACTTTGTTAATAGATTTTGAGGAAAAGAAGCATTTCCTTGAGTACCAGGTACATGGCCTTTTTTTTTTTTTTTTTGAGAGGTTTTTGCTTTAGGGCGGGTGTGCACAGAGAGAGACAGAGAGATAGAAAGCAAGAAATCACCCCCCAGAGGGGATGGCCACGCCGCAATCCCTTCTCCTCCATTCTCCTCTTGGGATATTGTGCACGCACGCACGCACACGCGCCCGGCGTGAGTTTAAGCTGCCAGGTTCGGGACTTGAACTGTGGTCGACTATGTGGGAGTCCAGTGACATAGCCATTACGCTAACTGCTGGTCCCATGGCCTTTTTTTTAAGAGACATTTTTGTTATAGGGTACATGTGCTCACCGGAGAGAAAGAGAGACAGAAAGCAAGAAATCACCCCCAGGGTGATGGCCATACTGCAATCCCTTCTCCTCCATTCTCCTCTCGGGATTTTGGGTGCATACACATATGTGTCCTATATGAGTTTCAAGTCTCCAGTCTAAGACTCAAACTGTGATCATGTGTGTGGGAGTCCAGCAATGTAACCATTAGGCCATCTGCTGGTCCTCTATAACCTCCTTTTCAATGAACATTTAGTGATTTAAAGACAGTGGTGGAATCAGTACAGGATGAAGAGTCAAGGAGGAGTGAGGATTGCTATTTTCAACAGATGGTGTGATGTGGCTACTTTACCGTTGATGATTAGTTAGGTATGAACACACTAGTGCCAAATGCACCTGTGTTGTCATAACTGGAGCTGGGCACTGTGCTAAATCTTGTCCATATTTCCTAACACATGGATCTTTTGTTTTAAAGACTTACTTTATTTAACTTTATTTATTTATTTTATTTTACCGGGGGGGTTAGGGGGGCGGAGAGAAAGAGAGAGAGGGAAAGTGAGAAGGCAAGCCGCCAGATCCATGACTCTGTGGTTGGCCATGTGGGAGTCCAGTGCCCTTAACCACCAGATCACCTGCGGGCCCCCTAAAAAATGGATCTTATTTGCCCATTTTACAAGTGAAGAAAGGTTAAATTGTTTAAGGTCATCAGCTAATTGTGAAGGAGCCTGGATTCAAACCCAATTTGACACCAAAGCCTATATTCCTTCTGCTCTTTTTTTTTTTTTTTTTTTAAGTTTCTGCCACAGAACATGTGCACACCCCGGAGAAAGACAGAGGGAAAATGAAAAATCACCCCAGGGAGGATGGAATCCCTTCTCCATCCTCCTGAGATTTGGCCGTGCATGCCCCTGGTTAGCTCTTCAAGCCAACACATCCGGGACTCAAAATGCAGTTGACCATGTGAGAGTGTAGCATCTTAACCATTATGCCACCTGCTGCCCTCATTCTTTCTGTTTTAAATGTTTATTTCCTGAGACAGAGAAAGAGGGAGAGATAAGCATGCCCAATAGGGTCTCACTCTGGGATTCCTCTCCTGTCAGCTTTTCCAGCCAGGCAGGATTCCAGGTACGTGTGTGCACGTGGTGTATACATGCTCACCCAGAACCAAATCATCATAGGATGGCTTCCAGCACTGCAGAGCATTGTGATACCGCTGCACCATGGCAGCTGGGCTAGTCTATGCTCTCAAACTACTATAGTATTTGTTTTTAAAACAGAGCTCCTGGGTCCAGTGAGTGATGTGGCGGTTAAGGCGCTGGACACTCTGACATGGCCAATCACAGTTTGATTCCCAGACCTGGTGGCTTGCTTTCTCACTTTCTCTCTCTCTCTCTGGTCAAATTAAAAATAAAATGAATGAATAAATAAAGTTAAATAAATAACTCTTTATATATCAAAAAAAAAAAGAGCTTCTTAAAAGTAGCAAAATAAACTAACTTGGTTTTCTCCAACTTTGTCCAGAATGTCAAAAGAGTAATTCTAGAAGAGTGTAATACCATTGTGTTTGTCAGAAATGAAGCAATGATTGTCAGTCTTACTTGGGAGAACTCAATGACAATATATGGGTTTTTCTGGCTTCTGGGACCAAAACATTGTGCAGCTCTACAGCAAAAACAAAGGGAACCCTCCCTCCCACCAACTCTGTGGATACTCAGACAAATGAGACCGTGAGCATTTTGAAGCAGCTGACTGTACCATTTTAATTTCTATAGATACAAAATCATATTGTCCAAAGACAACAAAACTGGTCTGTATTTGGAGATCTTTATATAATAGTTGCTGTGTTGCTTATTAGTCGTTACCAGTATCAGTGCGTACCAAGCTTTTACTCAAATAAGGGTTTCACTCTCCGATGGGTGCAGCAGCCCCACCACCACCTCCTCAATTTAAAGGCAGGTTATACTGGACAAAGGGCAGACCATGACAGTGAGTCAGTTTATAGTTTATGTGTAACCTGTTCTACGAAATGTATCTCACATGACATCCTGAATGCATGCACTGATGTTGCCATGAATAAATACGTCAGACAGAATTGATTACCGCTCCACTCACAAGACCATATATATATATATATATATATATATATATATATATAATACACACACACATAAATTTTATTTATTTATTTTCGAGAGAGATTTTTTACTATAGGATGTGTGAGCTCACTAGAGAGACAGAGACAGAAAGTGAGAAATCACCCCCCAGGGGGTATGGCCATGCCACAATCCCTTCTCCTCCATTCTCCTCTCGGGATCTTGGGCACGCACACACATGTACCTGGTGTGAGTTTTAAGCCACCAGGTCTGGGACTCAAACTATGGTCAAATACGTGGGAGTCTAGCGATGTAACATTATACCATCTGCTGGTTTCTATATATATATTTTAAAACTAAAGTCTTTCAGTTCATTTGTAACAAATGGGTAAAAAAAAAAAAAAAGGAAATAAGTTAGTAATATCTGATAGCATTTCTAGGAAACTATATCAGCACACCCCCCAAACAAACAAATGTTTTTAGATTTGTTCATTTATTTCTCCTATGAAAGACTCTACATGGTCCTCATGCCATGATCCATCCCCTGCCTCAATTAGCCCTGGTTCATGGGCATGCACATGCCTGGTGTATTCAGAACCTTCCACGTGGGTCAGCATTGCAGAGTGTTGCATTTTATTGCAGCTGTGCCACTCTCTGGCCTGCCATAACAAAAATCTGTTGCAGATGAGCTCAAATAATGGGAGACTATTAGGCTCCACATTATGTCACATAGGTTTGTAAAGACAATTTTTAAAAAATAATCATTTATTGGAATCAGCAGTTAGTGTAATGGCTATGTCTCTGGACTCCCATGTGGTCGACCGTGGTTCACGTCCCGGACCCGGTGGCTTAAAACTCACGCCGGGCGCATGTGTTTGCGTGCCCAAGATCCCAAGAGGAGAATGGAGGAGAAGGGATTGCGGCGTGACCATCCACCATGGGGGGTGATTTCTCGCTTTCTGTCTCTATGTCTCTCTCTGTCTGGCGAGCGCGCGTGCCTTATAGCAAAAAAACCTCTCCAAAAAAAATCATTTATTTAATTTTATTTATTCATTCATTTATCTTAATTTGACCAAAGAAAAACAGACACATAGAGAGAAGGAAAGGGAAAAGGCAAGCCATCAGGTCCAGGATTCGAACTGTGGTCGACCATGTGGTCCAGCACCTTAACCACTATACCACCTGCTGACCCCAAGACAATCTACTTTTATTGAAGACTGCATGTTATTATTTAACACAAAACTAGTTCCAAATGAAGATTGTTGACACATTGTTGCCCATATCACAGACCAGACCAGGTTTCCATTATCAAACATTTCTCAAGTTATTAGCTTCTATTTCAACAACTTCTAACAAGATTGCAAGAACCACGTCTCTGTACCATTTGGAAAAGTACATTTGGGAGACTGGAGAATTACAACAAAAGTATTATGCAAGAAATCGTTTTCTGACATACACATTTCTCAGATCAGAAGAGTCCAACTTTTTCTGAAAGAATCCAATGATATGGTTTACCTCTTCAAGAGGCGCCACCACCCCAAACGTGAAGAAGGGGGGCAAATTTCTACATCAACACTTATGATCATCTCCTTGCCTTCCCAAGGGCCTTTACAATGATTTTCCCTAACATGCAGCCGATTCCTAAGTGTACTTTTCGTGAAGTGTAGCTGTTTAAAAAATAAATAAATAACAACAGGCACATTAACATTGACTGCAGAAAAATGCTGTCATTCTGTTTTTCATGCCTAATTAAGTGAGTTCTTAGAATAAATATGATGATCACATACATAAATATTTAGGATCCTTGAAAGCCTGTAATGGGAGCATCATTGCACTTGGATACTGATGTCCTACGATAACAAACTTAATTTATAGTGGAATACCGAGGGAAAAAGATTCAAGATGACCTCTTGTGCATTATCCAGACTCCCTACTTTCTGTACATCCTGAGGAAAATATTTACTGTCACCACTAACATCGCTAGGAGCAATCTGGAGAAAGTGAGCTTGGGCCTCAGCCACGCCCTAGAAGCCTGCTGACAGGTGTGGCAGCCATGACCCCCACCGGGTAATTCCTGGTGGCAGCTTTTGTTTGGAGCAGGGGAGAAACCAACAGTGAATTTACAGAATGGCCTGGGAATGAAGGGGCATTTATATCTTTCTGTTTTTCTTGTTTTTCTCACATAATGCTATGTTTTAGCTAGTTTTTTAAAGGGGAAAGATAGACTTGAAATAATTGGACTCAAGTGAATTTGGTATGCTTTTTAAAAAAGTGTATTTGCTTCTCTGTTCCTTTCCACTTCCAAGGACCCATGCTTTACCCTGGAACGTATTTTTAGGGCAGATGGGGAAAAAGAGCCAAGTCTCAGATGTCTCTTTTTTCTATTTCTTTCCTTTACTGAAAGGTTTTTCTTTATGGAGCTTTCCAGGTTGAGGTTTCTATAACCCCCTAATACAAAACAGGCTAAGAAGAGCAATGAATGTAACAAACCACATGTTGCTTTTCTTTTCTCTTTTTGAGGAGTAAAAAAAAATCCAGCTTACAAGAAGAGTATGCAAAATTTAGCAGTTAAGCTGGAATTAAAGCTGTTTTAAAGGTTTTTAACCCCAGTCTTGGTCATCTTGTACTATTTTAAAACATAAACGGAAACATATGATGTTGATAAACTCTGATTTTACTTAAAAGCAAACAGAAGATGCTAAATCCATGGATAATCGTTTACTAAATTAATTTTGACTTAGGGGGCAATCCGAATATTTTCACCTAGGCCAAAGATAAGAGACACAATGAAAAATTAACTTTAAGCATTTGGTTGTGAAATCAACACTAGTGCATTCTGAGCCCAGGATTAACAATATATCTGGGCTCCTGCAGACTTGCATAAATTATTCAAAAATTTTATGGCTCAATTCAGCTGTCAAAGAGAAGGGCCTTTTGACAACATTTCACACCTGTTACTTATCTAGTAAAGTTCTGGCTTAGTCACCCCCACCTGGGATGAGCATGCCTGGACTTCCCTCACACTCATTTTACACAGGGGATAGATTCTTTGGAGTACTGGGTAGTAAAGAAATTAAGACACACTAAAATCCCAGGAATTTCCCCAAAATAGACTATCACAATTCAGATCTTAACTAAAGTAACCACTGAGTGCACACAGACCTGTTAGCACACAGACCCTAATGGACCATCGCAAGGATGGTCTATTGGAGCTCTTCAGTGTCACACACACACACACACACACACACACACACACACACACACAAGTACAACCACTGACTTCAACTGTTCTAAGCCCTAAACAATAACAAAGATGATAAAAGCTGTGTTTTCTTTTCTTTTTCTTTTTTTTTTTTCTTGTTGATTTCTATAAAAGTTGATTTTTCTTCTGGGTCCTGTAGACACAGGAAAGGTGAATGCACAGAATCAATACACATTAGACATAGTCCCAGCTGGCTGGGAAGTCTCCCTTGGGAGAATTTCTGACTTGCCTCACACCTTCACACCCTAATTTAACTCACTCACTAAAGAGATGAACGCTGGGGTGGCAGGTGACATAGTAAGGCTTTGGACTCCCACCTCCCTAACTGAGGTTCGCGTCCTGGACCCAGCAGCTTAAAACTCATGCCAAAGGATTCCTGGGAAAAAAGAGGTTTAAGACAACCATCTAGTTTAAACTCTAGGTCTGTGGCAAAAATAAAATAAAAACCAGAAACAAAAGTCCAGTTCCTCACAAAATCATGTGGATTATAGAAATTTGAAATAATGTTGATGGACTTTCAGAAAAGGAAATGAGATGTGAAGAAAAGCAAGGTCCAAGGGAAAGTCCATTATCATGAAGTAGGACACAGAGCCAGCCCTGCACTGCAGTGTCAAGCGCTGTTCAGTGGGAGCTGGAGTCCATAAGGCTGAATGCAGTTGAAATCCCAGCCCTGGCGTCAACCAGCCAGGTGCATGTGCACACGTGCCCGGGACACTGATGGGATGGAGAAATGGAGGAAAGAGGATTGCAGCCTGTTGAGGTCCCACACGGGCATGCTTTCTCCCTCTCTCTCTTTGGTGCACACACCTGCCCTCTGCCATAATAAATAAATATTGATTATATTAGGTCATTGGGAAAGTCATGATATATTTTTTTATGCAAAAATGCACCGTGACTTTTCTCATGACCCAATAGGAAAAAAAAAGAAAAAAGAAAAAAAGGAGGACTACTTAAGGAGCAGAGGATGTTCAAAGGTAAACGCAGATTTCTGAAAAGAGACTGAGAGTAAGCTCTGAGGCACCGCTCCAGGACATGGGATCTGGACATCAGTCCTGGGCCTGGTGCCAAGAAGCAAACTTCTTGCTCAGGGAAATTTGGTAGTAGAGGACAAAGAAATTGCTTGGTTATTATTCAGTTGACTTTAAAAAGAATATTTCGATTGAGAATCAAATGGATTCTGTCTCCACAAAAGTACATTTAGTGGGCAGAGAATCTGAATGGAACTAGGTTCACTCTGGAAATGACACTACAAATGAACTGTATTTCTCTCTCTTTTAAAAATTATTTAATTTTATTTATTCATTCATATATCTTATTTATTTGTTTGTTTATTTTCATTTGACCAGAGAGGGACAGAGAGAGAAAATGAGAAAGCAAGCTTGAACTGCTGTCCACTATGTGAGAGTTCAGTGACATAACCATTACACCATCTGCTGTTCTTGAGAACTCTTTTGTTTTTAAATATATATTTTTAAAATTTTATTTGATTTATTTCATCCATGGGCAAAAGAAACGGGGAAGAAGAGAGAAACGGGCACCCCAAAGATGGTCTTGATATCATAATTCATACCCTAGTCTTCAGCTTCAGCTAGCTACAGATGATGAACCAGCACATGCCCAGCGTACTCAGTGTTCTCTGGACAAGAACCCGATCCCCGATCCCCTGCCATGTGGATCAGCTTTACACAGCGTTGTGTTTTACTGCTGCAGTGGCTTGATTTTTAAACTGCCAGATCCAGGACTCAAACTGTAGTTGCCCATGTGGGAGTCCAGTGCCTTAATCACCACACCCCAGGGTAAGCGTAATTTGATGGATTTGACCTACTTTAATAAAGATGTCTTTTTGAAGTGAAAGTTAACTTCTCTTGAGTTGTATTACCTGAAATTGCTCTTTGGGCATGCCTTGTGTTTTAATCCACAAATTCTTCAAAAACAAGGGTTTCTCAGTTTCTAAATGAGAAATTTAGAAATCAAAGCCGTTTCATCACCTATGCCCCTATTCTGGGAACCAAGGATACTTAATTGTACTCATGCGTGGTTTCTGCAGCTTCAACCCATTTCTTCTACTTTTTAAAAAAATAATTATTTTATTATTTAACTTTATTTACTTATTTTTTTCATTTACTTATTTATTTATTTTAATTTGGCCAGAGAAGGACAGAGCAAGAGAGAAAGAGAGAGAGAGATAAAGTGAGAAAAGTGAAGTCCCAAATCTGGGACTCCAACCACAGTCGGCCATGTGGGAGTCCAGTGCCCTTAACCACCATGCCACCTGCCAACCCCTTGACCCATTTCTTCTGCAGATGCTCCATTTTCCTGAAGCTTTTGAGGCAAGTGCTACTCTTGTGGATGTGAATTAACCGCTGTCCTGCTGCGCAGAGCCGCTGAAACTTGAAGGCTACTGGGCAGCGGGTGTTTGCCTGAGTCCTGAGTACCCATGTGCATCCCAACACATGGACCCATGGCAGGCAGATCACATGTCATCTGGGGGACAGGGCATGGTCACTGAAAATACTAAGCGGATCAAGCTGTGTAGACAAAGTGGGAAAACAATAACAAATAAGACCTTTACACACAAAAGCTAGGAAAGGGTTGGAACCCTTGTGAACTAAATGTATTCAAATTTAATGGATCATACCACTAGCAGAAAATGGAAAAAGTTTCCCCTGTCTCACAACTTGCTATATGCCTCAAAGTGACCACTGGCAAATGGTCCATTCCCGTTCATCTCTCTTTCTCTTCTCTGTTATAATGTTTTTCCTTCCTGAGTAGTTTTTCTCTTGCTCAGTCTTCTGATTTGTTTTATGGTAAAAAAAGTTTCTCTTTAAGCTATTATTATCACATTAGTGTACACAAGAATTCTTCTGGAGGAACAAACCTCAATCCCCATCACGCCGTCAATGAAGGGTGTGTTGGACTGAGCTGGCTGGAGCCCGAGTGGTGTTGATTGACGTTCACAAAGTCAAAGCATCTGTGTTGATTTAATGCAGAGAAACAGAAGATGACTATGGCCAGGATGTGACAGACTAGACATAAGCTTCAATCCCCGTTGACAATATTAATTTTTCCTCATTAGCCAGAGAACAAGGTAAATACATATGTGAGAATACACAGTGGGATAAGGTTATAACTCCTGTTTCTGTGTGATTTTGATCAGGATATGAAATGCAATGATGTCAATCTCATTCGAATTACTCCATCATTTTGTCACTGTGGGGCTTTAGACAAACTATAGGCACAAATGACTGTGAAAATAAATTTCGGTGGTGGTTGAGACTCTGCTTTTACATTTTTAAAAAACTGATGAAAGATAATAATCCTTCGATAATGGTTATAGTGGAAAGTGGAAAGTATGGAGAATGTGGCTCTGAGGAGGGAGGAAACAGAAGAAGAGGAAGGGGGTGAAATGTGAGCCCTACACTAAGTATTTTCATAAAGGATCCTCCATGCTCAAACTGCTTAAGGGCACTGTGAACTTTATAGTACGGCTATAATCTTAGCATAACCTACTTTCCTATTAGAATATCCTGCACCATTGCCTTCAACTTTTTTGGCTTAAAATTCAAGTATGCCTGAATGTTCTATGTAATAGAATTCCCACAAATGAGCTACTGTTTGGAAGGGGAAGAAAAGGCAAGTGGTGGTGAATGTGTAAATCCCTACTGCAGTTCTCAGGATAACCTTTACTGGTCTGGGCGCAGCAGTTTTATGCAGAGGTATGTAACATATACCAACTTAGCAATGTCCAAGTCATCAGTGGAACTCACTGATAATAAATCGTTCCATAAGCAGCTTTACTTTTTAGAGGAACAGTAAATACGCGGCAAAGCCAGGTGGTGGCACAGTGGTAAGACGTGATGTTCTGCAAGGCTGGAGCACATGGGAAGGTACCCAGCTGAAATCCGGAGACCTCCCTGTGTGAGCTGAGCCTGCATATGCTCATGATCCAGGCTGAAGGAGGTGGTGAACTGCGGCCTCAAGACTTTGCTGGGGGGACCAGCAGTTGGCGTAATGGCTATGTCGCTGGACTCCCATGTAGTCGACTGCAGTTTGAGTCCCAGAGCCGGTGGCTTCAACTCATGCCAAGCACTTGTGTGTGTGTGCCCAAGATCCTAAGAGGAGAAGGGGTTGCGGTGTGGCCACCCTGGTGGGTGATTTCTCAATTTCTGTCTCTCTGTCTCTCTCTGTCTGTCTGTCTGGCAAGCACATGCGCCCTATAGCAAAAACCTCTCCCCCCATAAAAAAGACCCTGCTGGGTGCTGTTTCTCTATCTGTCTTCCTTCATGAAAAAAGAAATAAAAAAAAAAATTGGGAGGAACTTTCTTTAGGTGGATCACATAAGAAATATCTGAAAATCACCTGGCTTCAAATCCTGAAGGGCAGAGAGGTAGAAAAGCTGCAGAGGTAGGTGTGCTTTCAGGGTCCTTGGAAGGTGTGGTGCTCTCTCTCCGTTCTAGGACAGAGCAGATGAGCAGGGCCTGTCCTCGTAGTTCTGCTTCTGATGGGCCAGAATACCTTTACCCTGGGCTTTAGTTTTTCATCCACAAAATGGCAGAAGATCTCTAGGGCCTTTTAGCTGTGAAATCCTGTAATTCTCTGATCTCTTCAGTCCAGACAACCAAGGAAGGAGGTCAGTTATATACATAGAGGCTAGTTTAAACCAAAAGGCAGTTATAGAACTTGTTGCTACACCCCAGGGTGATGAAGGAGAAACAACTGTATGTACTTCCTTTGAGAACAACAGCCTGCCTCTCCACAGAGCCCCGATTTACAGAGACGACCACAGAGGGCGACGGGCCTGAAGGTGTGTGCAGCCACACAAGCTCTTTTTGTCTCTTTGGGGTTTAGACACTATTAAACTTTAAACGAAGGTTCCAAGGCATTTACCCTAAATTCTCGTCTCATTTGTAGCCCCTTAATCTGAAATGGAAACTTCTATTTTGGGAAACCGTCTAGAGATGTATTCAGGCTAACACGAAGGAAAAGTTGGAAAGCAAACTCATACATAAAACTGTCAAAAAAGAAAAAGAAAATTCATGTAGAGCTTATTCCAGAATAAAGTTCCAGAGGACTTTCAGTGTCAGAAGGACTGTTCCAACAGCACCTACGACTTCCCTGCCATGTTCTGGTATTTTTGCTTTTGTGTGATGTCTGTGATCTCTGTGGGGCTGGAAGACTTGGGAGAATGAGGAACTACAACACTGCTCAGCGCTGAAACTCCGTACTGGCCTGGAGGCTGTCATGTGGTAGAAACCAGATAAAGGCTTGTTGAATGGCTGAACAATGAATGTGCAACTTTCTGCGAATATCTAAGATGGTCAACGCTTAGGAATTTAAAATGTCAGTTATAAGAAGACTAACATTTATTCATTTTTTTTCCACTTCTGGTCCTACCAATGACCTTTCCTAAGAAATAATTTAAGCCATTTGATCTGAAAGATAATCAAGATCATTTTTAAGATATTGTAGAAGACATTTTCTTGAAAAAGCCCTTAATTGGGTTTCATTTACGTTTTATTTCTAGTATAATTAATCTGTTTTCTAGCGAGTAAATATAAATGAATTCCCTACATTGGTGCTATTTCCTCAACAACCTTTATTGAGACAGGCAACTGGGAGATTTACATCTTTCTAAGGAAGGAGTCTGTTGGCAAACCTTATTTACATGCCTAGTAAAGACACTAGCTGGTCTGTTAAGAGCTCTATAAAAAGTTGTATGATAAAAATGCCCAGGCTTCCTTATCTGGGAAGATTCTTCCTAGTTCAAAGGGTTAGTTTCACACCAGGGCCCCAGGTCTTATCAGCTGGTTCTTAGAGCCTTGCCATTGTAAAACAAAGGATTCCTCCAACTGGCATGACAATGGTACAATCACCAGACACTTCAAAAGAACAGGCCCAGCACAGAGGATGCCCTCAGCTTGCCCCTCGCTGTGATATTTACACACGTGTTCCCACAGCACATCCCACAACAAAGGCCAGGCAGTCAAGGGCACTGTGCCTACAGAGCAGTCAAGGACTCTCTGTCTTACCAATCGAGCCAGGGGAGCCAGGGGGAATCTTCAGTTTAAACACCTTCAGTTTAAACACCATTTACTCTAAACACTGTATTCTCAAAAGACAGGGTCTCATTATTCTACTAGGGCTAGGAGGCCTGCGGAGGATGCAGGTTGAGCTTCAGGAGCTGCATCCTTACCACATAATTAGAGAGAGAGAAAGAGAGAGAAAGAAGTATGTCTGCAGATAAACCAGAATAATCTGCAGGTGTCCACATGAATTTTGCAGATGGGGGTAAAAATACAGAGAAAAGACCGTACTGGCTTGCCTGGTGCGAAGGGAAAGCCTAGAGGTATGAGGCTAACAGCAGTATTTATTAAATTCCTTCAGAGGGTCAAGCCTTGTGGTGAGGGCTCTGATCTGTTGGCCTTGTTTATTTAATTAACTTCCCTGAAAATCAAAAGCAAAATCCTATTTTCTCAAATCAGTTCCAACTGTGGTCCCAAAATAGGTGAGTAAAGCACAAGAAGATATTTTGAGAGAGAGAAAAAGAGAAAGGGATGCATTCACATAACTTTTATTACTATATGCTGTTAGAATTGTCCTATTTAAGTTCTTGTTGTTAATCTCCTACTCCACCTAATTTGTAAATTAAACTTTATCATAGGTTTGGGTATATAAGAAAAAAGCACGTAGTATGTATAGGATTGGGAAGTAGCCGAGGTTTCAGGCATTCACTGGGGTCTTGGAACAAATTTCCCATGAATAAGGGCAGACTGCCTATTTTCAAAGAAATCAGGCCCCTAGACACTGGAAACAGCAGGTGAATGCGGAACAGCTTGATTTGTTCTGGATCAAAGGTTTACTTACAAGATTTTCTTTATTTCTCAAAGCTAGGGCCTGTGTTTTATACATTCTAGGATACCAAGGGTGTTTTTAAAACAAGCAAACCAGGGAACCAGCAGTTAGCATAATGGCTATGTCGCTGGATTCCCATGTAGTCGACCGTGGTTCGCGTCCTGGACCCAGTGGCTTAAAACTCACGCTGGGCGCGTGTGCATGCGTGCCCAAGATCCCGAGAGGAGAATGGAGGAGAAGGGATTGTGGCGTGACCAACCCCTCTGGGGGGTGATTTCTCGCTTTCTGTGTCTCTGTCTCTCTCTCTGTCTGTCTGGTGAGCACACACGCCCTATAGCGAAAACCTCTCCAAAAAAGAATAAATAAATAAAACAAGCAAACCATCTCTGAATCCTCTGTACTTTGCCGAGTTTGACCTTGTCAAGGACCAATAACACTGAAAAGCCCACACAGCTAGGATCCGCATCCCCCTCTCCTTACATACCATCACTTGACTCCACACACTACTGAGGTTGTGCTGTTTCAACCTTGCCCTAGTGTTTTTCAGGTTCCTGTCTTTGCTTGAACCTCAACGACATGCTTGGGGTTGAATGCAACAGGATGGTTCAATCACTGAACCAAATAGTGGGTTGAGACAAAGTTCCCAGAGAGAGATATTTGTTTTTGTCAGAAATAATTGTAACAGGTATTTCAGTGTGCCTATAATGTGTCCACCCTATTTAAAATGGCATCCTCTGCTCTCTTTCTACCCCACATTGTTCATCTGTTTTTCCTGAGTTATTTGTCTTCAAAGGAGTTACCCCATCTGACATGCCACGTATCTAATATCATTTTCTTGTCTGGCCCTACCCTTGCACCCTACCCCACTAGAATACAAACTCCACAAATGCAAGGATTTCATTCATTTATTTTAATTTGACCAGACACACACACACACACACACACACACACACACACACAGAGAGAGAGAGAGAAAGAGAAAGAGAGACACACACACACACAGAGAGAGAGAGAGAGAGAGAGAGGAAAGGGAGAAAGCAAGACACCAGGACCAGGACTCGAACCATAGTTGACCATGTGGGAGTGTCCAGCGCCTTAACCACCACACCACCTGCTGGTCCCCGAATGTGAGGATTTCGATCCATTCTGTTTACTGATGTGGCCCAAGTAACTGCTGCATAGAAGCTACTCAATTAACATTTGTTAAATAAATGAATGTAAGAAACTGCTGGACACTGGGTATAAAGATGAATAGAGCTGTTCGTTGCCTTTAGTAATTTAGCGTCCATTCCCTCTACCCTCAGTGTCTTTCTCAACTTGTAAGTCTCTCCCTTTATAAAGCTTCAGAATTTCCTTTTAAAAATTATTATACAATAAAACACAAACACAATCTCATTGAATATTAGGGAGCTATTTGGTTTAGTATATACAGTAGCCCCAAGACTATAACCATTCCAAAATTCATTTGGTGCTTTTCAAAATCCTTTGAGGCATAATCAATGCAATAAAATAGTCCAACGGTATAGTACACAAATGTACCCCCAAATCATGAAACATTAATGATCTAATAAAAACAATTAGTTTCAGGTTGTAGCAACTGAAATTATGTCTTTTATCTGGAATTTAAAAGCCTTTTATTGTCTGCATTTCATATTTTCCTCTGTGTGTGCTTGTGTGTCAGGAAACTATTAAATCCCTTACCAGTTAGTGCTCTCATCTCACGGTTCTTAGCTGGAAGGAGAAAGATCATCATCTATTTTTTTTTTTTCTCTTCTGTGAGTCTCTTGTCAGTGTTCCCATAAGAAACAGTTATCCAAAGATAGCCTGATTATTGTTACAAAAAAAAAATGATTTCATTACTGTGTGCAGACCAACAGAAACACCTTGGGAAACTCAGGAGCTGATAAGCTCAAATTAAATCTGAACAATGTATGTGTTATATGCTGTCAAAGGACTTGTCAAGTTGAAAGATCTACATTACCAAGAAAAATTAGAATAACATTTGTTTGACCAACCTGACCTATTCATTCTTTTTTATTTCTTTTTGCAATTTAATTTTTATCAAAATCACACAGCATATAGTTTAAAAAGCAAACAGTTCTAAAAGGCTTGCTTTGAAAAACTGCAGCTCCCTACTTCTCTCCCCTTTTCTACTCCCCAGATGTAAAAATGGTGACCTCTTTTGGCTGAATCTTTTCGTATTTACCTCCATTTCTCTAGATGACACGTTCACATGACTAGTTTACTTTTCTTTCTTTCTTTTTCTTTTCCTTTTTTTCTCCAAGGTATTATCTATTAACTTCTACCCACACTCTATCTCATGTACCCTTTCAGGGAGCTAAACTTGTTGAAACCTTGAATGTCTGAAAACATTCTTATTTACACTTATGCTCAAATGCTGCTTTGTTTCTAGCATTCAAAATGTGTTTTCTTCTTTTTTTTCCATTCTCTCTTTGTGAGTTCTCTCTTCTTCAAAAAATAATTTATTTACTGACGTTTTAGTGAAATTTTGAATGGAGACAACTCGATGTGTGTACTCAATCTGCCATCTTCAGCCAGATGTCCCTATTTCACTTTTCCATGAGCTAAGTTTTAAGGCTGCCCTAAACAGCGCCTCACTGCCTCTCTTTGGCAAGGACATCCTGATGCCTTCCAGGTCTTGGTTTGAAGGAAAAGAAAAGAAACTTCTATTGATAAAAGGTAAATGTACCTTTAAATACTTAACTGCATACTTAACAAGAAGAGTGAGTTACTTTTTTTTTGTAGTCTAAATGATGTTTTTTCAACATAATAGATAAGTTTCTTTCTGCACACCAGATAGGCATGAACTTCTGGAGTTGGAATGAGGGAATTATAGTTCTCAGAGGGACCAGCAGGTGGCGTGGTGGCTGAGACACAGGACTCCCATATGGCCTACCACCATTTGAGCCCTGGATCTGGTGGCTTGAAAAATCAGTGCCATGTGCATGCGTGCCCAAAATCACAGAGGGGAATAGAGAAGAGACTGTGTCGTAGCCATTCCTGGGGGTTGGGGCTTGGAGAAGGAATGATTTCTCATGTTCCTTCTTGCTGTCTCTCTCTAGTGAGCTCACATGCCCTATGACAAAAAGAAAACAAGACAAAACGAAACAAAACAAAACAAAACAGGTCTCAGAATGTCTTTTCTAGGCCTGAGTTTATAATTCCAAAAATAACAGAATTTATTGGATGCCTTCATTCCATTGACAAGAACACCAGCTTTACTGTAAAGGTTGGCTAAATTAGAAGCATCAGAAGTTTCTGAGCATAAATATCTCGATAATACTATGATCGCTTGCCTGTTAACAAGGACGATTTTTTATATTCCAGAGTGTTTTTATTTTTTTCCACTGAAATGCCTTTCCCTAATAAGTAAAAGCAATAAATATACAACATACTGAAATCCATATGCTGCGGATTTATTTTTTAACAAAGCAAAGTTATTTGAGTTCCGATACTAACGACAGCTGCCAACTTAATTTGAAAGTGTTAAAAATAGCTCAGTGGTCCTTATTTTGCCTATATCTGTTTCTTGCATCTGTCTTCCAGTTTTAGAACTAAAACAATATCGAATTCACCTAGATAGAAGAATAAGATTAATTTTAATCTTATTTTTATTTAAATATTAACATCCAGTTCCATGACCTTGAAGTTTATCTGGCAGTATATCTACTGAAAGAGGCAGGAACAAGAATGTCCCTTGTGTTTCTTGAAACACTAGCAATAATAAGCCTACAGACTTCGGATAAAGCACAAATTGCACTTATTAATCAGATCATTTCAAAAGTTCAAATATTATAACAGATAGAATGCCAGTGCCAAGTAAATTTTCTAAATTATTGGAGAAAGTCAGTACATTAACCCTCAAGTAGTAAGCTTTATCACTTTTTAAACAATTTTTAGAGGTTTTTGCCATAGAGTGTGTGCACTTGTAAAGAGAGAGAGAGAGAGGGACCAGCAGTTAGCGTAATGGCTATGTCGCTGGACTCCCACGTAGTCGACCGCGGTTTGAGTCCCGGACCCGGTGGCTTAAACTCACGCCGGGCGCGTGTGCGTACGTGCCCAAGATCCCGAGAGGAGAATGGAGGAGAAGGGATTGCGGCGTGGCCATCCCCCGGGGGGGTGATTTCCTGCTTTCTATCTCTCTGTCTTTCTCTGTCTGTCTGGCGAGCGCACGCGCCCTATAAAAAAAACCTCACAAAAAAAAAAAAAAAAAAAAAAAAAAAAAAAAAGAGAGAGAGAGAGAGACAGTGAGAAAGAAAGTGAGAAATCACCCCCCAGTGGGGATAGCCACACCTCAATCTCTTCTCCTCCATTCTTCTCCTGGGATCTTGGGCACACATGTACATACTCCCTGCACGATTTTCAAGCCACTGGGTCCAGGACTCAAACTGTAGTCGGCCATGTGGGGGGTCCAGCAACGTAACCACTATACCATCTGCTGACCCTACCTTTATCACCTTTAATGTTGATGAATGTCTTCAATGGGAAGACTTTTTAGATGGCATTATTTAGGGGACTAATCTGTTGCCTCCATAGTGACAAATAAATAGGCCTTAACTGAAATTTCAGTACTAGCTTTAGACTTCCCAATAGAGAGAATATTTCAGACTTTTGTGGCTCACCATACTTGATCAGCTCTAAGCTTTTCTCTGATTATGGAGAGTGCAGATTACTCAATGGTTAGTAAAATGGCCTATTCTTGTGATTAATCTGCAGCTGGATAAACTTTTACACAAGACTGCTATCCCTAGTTGGAGACCGATGATGGAGCAGGTGTGGCAATTAAGAGCCGGGGTAAATTTGGGTAGCCTGAAAACAAAGCAGAATTCTGCTCAATGACTGGAGTGTTTAATCCAATGTTTACTTTATGTAGCTATTCAACTAACATTAAAGGAAGACCTGTGTATTTAGTAAACATAGGCAGGTGCTTTAAAACACAGTGGGAAATACTGTCTCAATCAGAATTTCTCACTCTTCCTTCTCCCTATCAATACCAGTAGCTCAGAAAGGTGTATTTAAGCCCACTCCACCCACTCCGCCAAGGTTCTGATACAGCATGTCCTCCCCGAGACCACTGTTTTCTGTGGGGTAACCATCTGTCCCATTCTACTCTGAAAATCCCGGGTTTTACCTCTTTTCCAGATAAAATTATTGACAGCACTCTTTCAAATCCATGTTTGAATGATAAATTATAGGGCGACCTTATTTCCATGGTTCACCAAATCTGTGGTGGCCTGGAGTCACAGCAGTAAGAAAGTTACGTGGAATCTCCAATGGGGACCATCTCCCAGTACACACCCATGACTGAGCTTTCCTCTGTGCTTGACCAGCATAATCTAAAATGGAGAAATGAAAGATGTAGGGCTTTGGTGGCCAATGGACATGAGATGATAGCAGCAGACAGTGGATCTGGAGTCAGACGGCCCCGAGGTACAATGCTGACTCTCCCACTTACCAACTTAGAGATTTGGGGCAAGTCATGTCATTCTCTCTCAGCCTCATCTTCCTTAACTCTGGAATGGAAATGTAAAATTTACTTCAAGGAGTTGCGATGGGAACTAAATGAGAAGATGCACGGAAAGTGCTTAGCACTGGGGAGCGCCTGTGAACAGTATCAATGCTAAATAGTTGTTTTAATTTGAGGCTTTACTTTATGTGTTATTCACATTAACTTCAAAATACAAATTCAAAATTTGAATTTCAATCCAATTAAAAAAGATTTAAAGTTTTTAAATTTAGGAAGGGCACCAAACTGTTGCTTGAATCTGGTGGTTAAGAATACAGTGAAGTGGGACCAGCAGTTAGCATAATGGCTATGTCGCTGGACTCCCACGTAGTCGACCGTGGTTCGAGTCCCAGACCTGTTGACTTAAACTCACGCCAGGCGCATGTGCGTGCGTGCGTGCCCAAGATCTCGAGAGGAGAATGGAGAAGGGATTGCAGCGTGGCCATCCCCCTTGGGGGGTGATTTCTCGCTTTCTGTCTGTCTGTCTCTGTCTGTCTGGTGAGCGCAAGCACCCTATAGCAAAAAAAAATCTCCAAAAAAAAAAAAAGAAAAAGAAAAAGAAAAATAATACAGTGAAGTGTAGCAAATGCTATAATTTGAAACATGCTTCAAAGAAACTTCCGGATGTGCACAGATTGAATCAGACATAATGTCTGATATGGTGGGATGCACTCATCTACTGACAGAGAAATAAATGAATCAGAGACACACCTCATAGTTTTTCTAGGCTATTTATTTATTTAAGAAGAATTATTTTATGTAATTATATTCCTAATTAGCATGTTTTTGTTTGTTTGTTTTGTTTTTAATTTTATCAGAGATAGAGAGAGAGAGAGAGAGAGAGAGAAAGCAAGTTGCCAGTTACGGGACTTGAACCACAGTCAGTATGTAGGAATCCAGTGCCTAACCACCACACCACTTGCTGGCCCCTATATGTTTATTTTAAAATGGTTATTTATTTCTTTCATGAGCACAAGAGACAGAGAAAGAGAGACAGAAATAGAGAGACAGAGGCCCACCACCACCCATAGGTTCCGTCAGTCCCAGATCAAGGGCATGTGTTCACTTGGCATGTTCAGGGAGGTTTTCAGATGTGAACATGGAACCTTTCCATTTAGGTCAACCTTGAAGAGCACTGTTACTGCCATGCCACTGTCCAGCCCCACAGGCAAATTAACCATATTAATATCAATATTGATTATATAATGGGAAGTCCAAAGAATGATGGCAAAAACACTAAAACATTATTTTGAGAAACATTATATTCCCTTACCAATTATATATTTAATAGATAAAGAGAACTATCTTTAAAATGACAGCTTAACTAAATTTTAAAATGAGTTAAATATAGAATATAATTAAAAGTCAAAACAGTAGAAATTCACCAATCAGGGCCAGCCTGTAGCTTGGCAGTTTATGTGACTGGATCCCACATGGCTGACTATGCAGTTTGAGTCCTGGACCTGGTTGCAGCTTGAGACACATGCTATGGCATGGTGGCACTCACCCTGTGACAAAAACTACTGGAGACTGGAGGATTTAACATCGAGACACATGCTAGGTGTGTATGCGTGTTTGTGTGTGTGTGTGCGTGCGTGCATGCTTCAAAACCCCAAAGGAGGGGGAAGTGGAGAAGCGATTGTAATGTGGTGATGCCTGATGGGTGGGAGGGTACTGTCTCACTTTCTCTCTCTCTTGGTCTGTCTCTTTCCAGTGAGCACTATGTGCCATCTGGCAAATTAAAAAAAAAAAAAAATCAAATATCATAAAAGTAAAAGAAATTCACCAGTTAAAATCCAGAAGATGTGGTCTTTTCCTAATCTATTCCAGTTTCCCCAGTATTGAAAATGTCTTTTTTTAAAGAGTTAATTTTATTTATTCATTCATTTATTTTAATTTGATGAGAGAGAGAGAGAATGAAAGAGAGAGAGAAAGCAAGTCACCAGGTCTGGGACTCAAACCGTGGTCAGGCATGTGGGAGTGTCCAGCACTTTAGCCACCACGCCACCTGCTAGTCCTCAAAGATGTCTTACATGAAGACTGTGTCTATATAAACTAACAATGGAGAGCGAGACCATTACCCTCATCACAACCCAGTTTGGTTTCAGTTATCTAAATATTTCAAGGTAAAGCAGGGGTTTGTAGTACTATTATTTTCTTGTTCTTTCTTTCTTTTCTTCTTTCTTTCCTTCTTTCTTTTTTTGTAATTTGCCAGCGGGTGCATAAGTTTGCCAGAGAGAAAGGGAGAACACAGCTCCCGCCCCAGCTGCCTTAACCACCGCTCCAAAAAATGGCTTCATTTTCCGTTTTGTTTGTATGACTAGAATGAGGCAGAGGCAAATGACTACGGTCCATGTGTAATAGTACCAGATCAAAGCAGGGCAGGTTTCACTAATTTATTTCATTTTATTTTTTTGCTGTAAGGAATGTGTGTTTGCCTGAGAGAGCAGACAGACAAAGAAGGAAAAGTGAGAAAACACCCTCCCAGGGGATAGCCACACAGCAATCTCCTCTACTTCATTCTCTTCTTGGGATTTTGGGCATGCACACACACATGTATGGCATGTTTTTTTCAAGTGGCTAGGTCCAGGACTCAAACTGCTTCATCAGCCATATGAGATCCAGCTGTCTCAATCTTCATGCCACTGACTGGGCCTGATTGTTTTACCCTACATTTATTTATTCCGTGAGTAAGAAAGAGAAAGACACAGAGAGAGAGATACAGCCCCTCCAATAGGGTATTGATGCCTAAATCTCCCCTCCCTCCCAGACTAAGCTGTCCATGTACCTGGCATACTCAGAGAGATCGCTGGAGAACATGAACCAGCAATCCTCCCATGCCCCCACGTGGGTCTCCCTTGCAAAATGTTGCCAGTGTACCACATTTTAACAATGCACCACTGTTTGGTCCCTCATCATTTTTTTTTTTTTTAATTCATGATAGAAAATGAGAATAATTCATGTGAGTGTGTGAGAGAGAGAGCGAGAAAACAGAATGCTCCACAGGGTTTAGTCACGCCACGAACCTCCAGTCTGCCAGGCAGTATGCATGCCCTACACAAGCCTGGTGTGTTTTCACGACCAGGCCAGGGACTCAAACTGCAGTCAGCATGTGGCTTCCGGCTCTGCAATCTAGTACACAACTATGGCAGTGCCACAGAGGTTGAGCCTGATTTTTTTTTTTTTTTTAATCAAGTTAATTCAGGCTACACCTTAGTATGGAAATTTTCAAGTCTGATCATTGTAAATCTAGGTTCTTAATGATATCAAACACTATCCATAGAATTACCACCTAGTGTGCCAAGACATAGTAGATGAGGAATCTTCAAAGAGTTCATAGGAAACACGTACTATGAAAAATTATGGTTGAATTTCAAAATTTTCTGTACCAAAATAAACTTATATTTGGTATTTCATTTTCTGCAAACTTTTTGAAAACTGCTCATATGTTCCTGGATGTATCTAGTTGTCGTTTTCTTATTTTAGTAAATACAACATACAGTCTAAAAAATGCTGTAAAAATTGGAAAATGAGGGCAGGTGGCGTGGTGGTTAGGGTGCTGGACTCACACATGGGTGATTGCTATTTGAGTCTCAGATCTGGCAACTTGCTTTCTCACTTACCCCCGTCCCCGGTCAAATGCAAAATAAATAAATAAATAAAATTAGATAAGTAATTCTTTTTTAAAAATTGGAAGATGAGATCTGTGCATATCGGATGTGTTTGGGCCTTGGTCACATTAATGGTCCTTTATTTACCAGTGGTGTTTTGCTATAGGAAACACACCACGACACCAAAGGAGCTTTGTTACCTTACTGGCTGGATGGACAGTCTTGTTTTTCCCACTAGCAAATAGAGTCTTTCTTTTTTTAAAAAAATAAAGAATTCTTTTTATTTAACTTTATTTATTTAAATTTGACCAGAGAGGGATATATATATGAGAGAGAGAAAGAGAGAGAGAGAGAGAAAGAGAGAGAGAGAATGTGAGAAAGCAAGCCTCCAGGGGTCTAGAACTCAAACCGTGGTCAGCCATATGAAAATCCAGTTCCCTTAACCACCACGCCACCTGCCGGTCCAATAAAGAGTGATTGTCGGAGTAATTTTTAAAGTGTGTATGTTATATAAATCTGATCCTAAGGGATCTAGGAATTTTTAGTGGACTCTTACAAAGAAGGTAAGCTCTGTGCTACTCTATTTTATCCCTGGTCACTTTAATTATAGACTACTCATGCCCCAAAGCAGTGCATGTTAGTCTAAAGATGATTCTAAGAAAATTTTAAAAATTCCATTTAAACTTGGAATAAGCATTTAGAGATGAACCAGGATGCTTTTTGTTTGTTTAATTTTCCTGTAGCCCAATTTATATAAGACCAACTCTTCATTTCTGAATAAGACA
>NW_006205727.1:283227-286783 GCF_000334495.1 Tupaia belangeri chinensis
GGTATCTATGTCAATAAAACATTTTTTCACATAGTGCATTTGCTTCCTAATCTTGTTTGAAACAACAGATTGATAACAATAAGTTGACACTAATTATTTTTGCTTAAGTCTTCAAACAACCAAGAAAGGAAAAAGGGAAACTGGTAGAAGCAATGGACTTGCACACATGCACATGCTATTTTAGATGGCTTGAAGAGTAAAACTCTGGGGTCACATTATACAGTACAGGTGGAACGACTTCTATAAACAAAGTCAGAACAGTGATTTGAATACCTGCAACTTTTATCTACATGCCAACGTATTCAGTAAGACTCTCCTATCCCATACTTAAATGAAATTAGACCTTGTCAACCACAAAGTTCAGGATAAAGGTCTTTGATGTCAAACACAGCATTCCGAAGCAAGTTTTTATTAACTAGGCATTTTGTAAATAACATTTATCTTCAAAGGCCCAAACAGGACACAGTCCCAGGTAAACAGTAAGTACTCAGGAATAACTGTCTTGAATCAATTTATGACCCTAAACATTCTTTCCTCTGAAATAAATGTTAACACTTTAATTGAATTGACCATGGCTTCATTAAACTAATCAAAGGCGCTTCCTATCTGTAAGGTAATTTTATTTCCATTAAAAGGGTTTGTGTAATACAGGTAATTTGGAACAGCGAGTACATGGACACTGCAGCAGCTCTCCCCGGTGCTGTTTTGTATGAAATGCTTGATTATATCAATACAAACCAAGGCTATTCCGAGACACTGCATATGGTAGCAGAAAAGGGGACAGTAAGTTTGAGCACCTGAATTTCAGCTGTGAACTTTGGTTCCCTTTTCAGAATTTTTTTTTTTTTACTAATCCAGTGGCAGAATTCATGTTTTCCTGAGATAGTAAAAGGATCAAAATTAAATCAATGGGTAAAAATTATTGGTAATAATCATTGTTCAAATAGTTACATGTATCTTAAAATTCTTCTATGTCAGTTATGATTATTTTTAGAAGAGGTTTTTTTTTTTTTTTTTAAGAAAGGGATGCACCGTGGTTCAGGATATGCGTTCTGGAGCCAGCCTTATTTCATGGGCCAGTATGTCATTCTGCTGTACCTTCATGTCCTGTCCTCTAAAATGGGGGCAATGCTTCATTATGTATGGTTTTTTGCTTGTTTTAAATGTTTGGCCATAGGGCGTGGTGCTCAGTGGAGAGACAGAAAGAGAAAGAGAGAGAAAAAAAAAGAGAAATTACTCTCCAGAGTGGATGGTCACATCCCTTCTCATCACAATCGCTTCTCTTCCATTCTTCTCTTGGGATTTTAGGTATGCATGTACGTGCACCCAGTGTGATCTGGGTCCGAGACTCCAACTGCAATGTCGGCCATATGGAAACCAGCTGCCTTAACCTCCATGCCATCTGCTGGACCTATATTATTATTATTATTATTTTTTAAAGAGATTTGGCTATAGGGCATGCATGCTTGCCAGAGAGACAGAGACAGAAAACAAGAAATCACCCTCTAGGGCAGATGGCCATGCCACAATATCTTCTTCATTCTCCACCTAGGATTTTGGGCATACAAGCATATGTGCCTGCTGTGTTTTAAGCTGCCAGGTCTGGACTTGAACAGTGGTTGACCACATGAGAGTCCAGTCTTTCAACCACCATGCCACTGCTGGCCCCTGTATGATGTATTTTAACCCTTGAGGTTTTTTTTTTTTTTAATTTAAATAATATCGTTCTCATTTATTTATTAATTTTTTTGAGAAAGATTTTCGCTATAGGGCGCGTGCGCTCGCCAGACAGACAGAGACATTAGAGACAGAAAGCGAGATATCGCCCCCCAGGGAGGATGGTCACGCCGCAATCCCTTCTCCTCCATTCTCCTCTCAGGATCTTGGGCACACACGCACACACGCCCGGCGTGAGTTTTAAGCCACTGGGCCCGGGACTCGAACCACGGTCGACTACGTGGGAGTCCAGCGACATAGCCATTATGCTGGTTCCCAGTAATATTGTTCTCATTTATTAAGAGAGGTGACAAACACCTTGAAGTCCTTGAGTTTTATTTACCCTTTAATGCAGGTTACCATATATCATAATGTCATTTATGTGGGCAGTCGAAGTGGTAATGTATGCAAAGCACAAAGCCTGCCACATAGTAAGAGTTTAACAGATGTTAAATATCATTATGACCAATGGACCACAGTCCATCACAAAGGATAGGCAGGGGATAAATGCCTCTTCCCAAGAAGGTGATAAGGGACTCTGAGGGGCAGCCCTCTAGCCTAGTGGCTAAGGGAATCAGATCCCACATGGCTGACCACAATTAGAATCCTGACCCCAGAGTTAGGAAAAAACAAAACACACACACACACACACACACACACACACACACACACACAAACGACACAAATAACATTGGGTACATGTGATGTGTGCTTCCCAAGTCCTGGTAAGATGGAGAAATGGAAAAAGGATTGTGGCATGACCATGCCCCATTGAGAGGTGTTCTCTCTCTCTCTTTCTCTCTCACTGTCTCTCTGTTTTTCTCTAACAGGAGAATGCATCCTCTGGCAATAATAAAAAAATAAATAGGGTATTTGAACTGTCTTCTGTTCTAAATGGAATGATAAAACTTTAAGTGTTTGGTGACATGCAGCAGGGTGCTCTGGGATTTCAAAATGTCGATGTACATATCTCAAAGCTAAGATGGTCATACCTTAATGAATCCTGAGGTTGAGCTTGGCTAGTGGGAAATGTAAGCAAAAACTCAGGTCAGAGATGCATTTGTGTATTTCTTGGCACTTTTCTACACCTCGGAGTGACGACGACAATTTTTTAAATGTTGGTATGTGACTAGCTTTACAGTCTGGTAGGCAAGAGGCACGACTCTGTGCTGATGCAGTAAGTCACACAGTGGAGCCATGAATAGGTCTGGAAAACATACTGTGAGCAGCGGCTGGGGGTGGAAGTGGAGCAAGACCAACTGGGTTTAGGGGACCTGGGAGGGCTTCACAGAGGACACCTTGCTGGAACTGGACCATGAGTAGTAACGGAAAGGTGACAAAGTGAAGGGCAGGTCAGTTAGGAGTAAGGAGGAGAAGGCTTTCCTACCTAGGGGTAGTGAGAGGTAGTGAGAGGCTTCAAGTAGTTGAATATATTCAAAGTATGAATAAAACCAAGAAATAATAAACTCATATCTGAGTGACTGGCCCAGTAGTCTAGAGGTCAAAGGGGCCAGATTCCACATGGCCAACCACGGTTCAACTCCTTGCTCCAGCAGCTTGAAAATCAAGCTGGGAACGTGTGCCTGAGTGCCCCAAATTCTGACAGGAGAGAGAAATGGAGGAAAAGGATTGCAGAATGACGATTTCCCATTGCAGGGTGTTTTCTCTCTCACTTTCTCTCTTTCTGGCAAGTACCACAGCCTTTCGGCAATTAAAAAATTAAATATTGTGGGCTGGCAGGTGGCATGGTGGTTAGGGGTGCTAGATTCCCACATGGCCAACCATGGTTTGAGTCCAGGATCTGGTGGTTTGCTTTCTCACTTTCCCTTTCTTTCTCTTT
>NW_006205727.1:286814-309606 GCF_000334495.1 Tupaia belangeri chinensis
CTCTCTGATCAAATTAAAATAAATAAATAACGTTAAATAAAATAATTTTTTTAGGAAAAAATATCAAATATGGGGCCAGGATGTGGCATGGTGATTAAAGCATTAGACTCCTACATGGCTGTGGTTCAAATCCCAGACCTGACAGCTTGCTTCCTCACTTTCCCTCTCTCTGTGTCTTTCTCATTGTCTCTTTCTAGTGATGCACATGCCCTATAGCAAATTAAAATAATAACAATAATAAATAAAATTAAATAATTCTTTAAAAAACATAATAAAAATCTTTTGAAGTGTATGTGTACACTGTGTGATGAATGTGTAAATGAGCTGTGCTACTTCACTTTCAAAAGGACTGCACAGTTTCTTTCCTAGTATAATAGTTAGAAAACAGTCCTCACTGTACCTCAAAAGTTCTTCATGTGAAAACCAAAAGAAGACTCGGCCTCTAAAGTACCATCACCCAGAGAGGGAGCCACCGCTGAAAACAGGCCCCCTCCCTCTACTCCTTAAAAAATTTTTTGGGGTGACCAGCAGATGGTGTAATGGCTACGTTGCTGAACTCTCATGTAGTTGATCGTGGTTAGAGTCCCAGACCTGGTGGCTTAAACTCATGCCGGGCGCATGTGCGTGCGTGCCCAAGATCCTGAGAGGAGAATGGAGGAGAAGGGATTGTGGTGTGGCCATCCCCCCTGGGGGTGATTTCTCGCTTTCTGTCTCTCTGTCTCTCTCTGTCTTTCTGGTGAGCACACATGCTCTACAGCAAAAACCTCTCCAAAAAATGTTGTTTTTAATGAATAGATGAACATTTTGCTATGTGGCTTTACACACAGGAACACTTACAAAATTACACTTAAGCCAAATGTCAGGTTTTCAGTTTTTCATTTCATCAGGAAAAAAATCTAGCTCTTCAAAATTAGGCATTTTACTTTGAATTTTATTTGTAATAAAAATATTGTTCTGGATTCATTTCTGCAGTCTTCATTATTCAATTATGCAGGTTCCTATGGGATTTTGTCACCACTGGATGACAATCTTGCACATAGCAAAGGTTTAATAATGGAATTAAACTGTTATGAAATATATCTGCATATACAAGTTAAAAGAAATCTAAATAAACAGGCTTAAAATAAAAGTATTTCAAGGTGGTGTCATGGTGGTTAAAGATGCTGGGTTACCATATGGCCGGCCGACTGCGGTTTGAGTCCTGGACCTGGCAATTTGCTTTCTTGCTTTTCGTTTTTCTCTTTCCATCTCTCTCTGGTCAAGTTAAAAAACAATAATAACAAATGGAATTAAATAAATAAGTAATTCTTAAAAAAAAAAAGTATTTCATACTTCCAACTGGCAAAATAGTATCTGCTTGTCTATTTGCTTGGGAGACAGAAAAATCAAGCTAGATCAAAAGTTTGAATAAAACTGGCCTCTTGGTGCAGTGGTTGAGGGAGCTGATACCACGTGGCTGGCCACGGTTTGAGTGAGTCCTGGCCCCTGTGGCTTGGGGGCACACCAGCTCACTTGCATGTGAATGTGTGTGTCTATGCCTAGGGTTCTGAGATGGGGAGGAATGGAGGAAAAGGGATTGAGGCATGATCACATTCCGTTGGAGGGGCGCTTTCTCTCTCTCTCTCATGCTCTGGCAAGTGCTCATGTCCTCTGGCACCTTAAGAAAAAAAGAAAGGATGAAGTGCTTTTATTCTGCTACTTGTTCATATAAAATGAAAATTAGTTCTCTTGTTTTTGTTTTAGGTTTTTGCCATAGGGCACATGTGCTTGCCAGAGAGAGAAAGAGAGAGGGAGAGAGAGAGAGAGAGAGAGAGAGAGAGAGACGAAGTGAGAAATCATCCCCGGGAAGCATGGCCATACCACAATCCCTTCTCTTGCATTCTCCTCTTAGGATGTTGGGCATGCGCATGCCCGGCATGTTCCTCATGCCACTGGGTCTGGCACCTGAACTGCAGTTAGTTGTGTGGGAGTTCAGCACCTTAACTAAGGGATAAAAATGTGTTTTTTTACAGGAGTTACGTCATTACAGACCTACTGCTATCACATCTGATCTAAAACGGAAAGCTATCCCATGCTTGGATGACAGTGGCACTTTCAGGAGGATCATCTGAAAAGGTGGACTATGGAACACATAGCAGATAAGTGGTCTTGCAGTAAGATGGCAAAGACGGAAAAAGTTTACAGCAAATTAGAAATAAGAGCTATTTCTTTTCTTTTCCTTTTTCTTTTCTTTTTTTTTTTTTGAGAGGTTTTTGCTATAGGGTGCGTGGACTCGCCAGACAGAGAGAGACTGAGAGACAAAAAGCGAGAAATCACTCCCCAGGTGGGGTGGCCACGCCGCAATCCCTTCTCCCCCATTTTCCTCTCAGGATCTTGGGCGTGCACGCACATGCGCCTGGTGTGAGTTTAAGCCACTGGGTCTGGGACTTGAACCGCGGTTGACTATGTGGGAGTCCAGCGACATAACCATTACTGGTCCCAGAAACAAGAGCTATTTATGTAAACACCTTTATTTTGCATGATTACTGTTATGAAGGGAAGATAAAGCAAAACAACTAAATAGTAATAATACAAAACGCACAAATGATATAGTCTTATGGAATGTTATCTTCAGGGTCCTGCCAAATAAAAATGATTCTTGCATAGCTCTGAATACTAGCCTACTGAAAATAAGTGTGTCCTACCTTCAGTTAGAAGGAGAAAAATGCTACTTTGGGGTTTCTGCTTAGCGGGGATGGCGTTGGGTCCTCAAATTCTTTAGATTGAAAGTTAGGAAAAAAGAAGAATTTGCCAAGTTGGATTAAATTATGAATTTTTATTTCTTCTTCTTCCACTGGAGACAATGTAATTCATTATTTCAAATGAAACCCTGATGGTGAACCAAACACTTCACTTTATAGTTTAGAAATAGCATAAATCATTCCACATAAATTATTTTTAAGTCACTGCTTAGTCCAATAAATCTTCAATAATACTAAATTGCCTAGTTGAAAATAAGCTCTATTTCTCGAATCAGCATTTTCTTCAATACCACCCCAGGGATTTGAACGTTCAGCAATTCCTAGTGGTTTCTCATATTTTTCCTGAGAATTCCTGAGACTTTAGAGAAAATTTCCAAATGCGAGAATTCTAAATGAGTAAGGAAGGTAACTTTCACAGAGACTCTACTGGCTATGGGATAAAAAAAAATAAATAAATAAAAAATAAATAAAAAATCAGTGTATTTAATTTAGTTACGGTTATAAAAAACGTATGATCTTGTTCCTCTGGTATATGCTCTAATGATAAATATCATAAGGCTTCATTTTTACTGTATAATAATAAACAGTGTTAAAATGGTTAGGTTATACCCTCATATAAATAAAAGACCAAATACTATGTGTCCCTGATACATTTTTTCTGTTGTTTTGTTTTTTAGTTCTTTTTTTTTTTTTTTTTGCCATAGGATGGGAGCACTTACTAGAGAGAAACAGAGAGAAGGAAAGTAAGAAATCACACACCGGAGGGGATGGCCACGCCACAATCCCTTCTCCTCTCAGGATTTTGGGCATGCATGCACATATGCCCATCATGATCCTCAAGCTACTGCGTCTGGGATCCAACCATGGCTGGCCATGTGCGAGTCCAGCACTGGCCACTTGCTGGCCCTGATAAATGACCTTTAAACTCACAACTCCTCTGCCCTACTGCTCCATTACATTATGTAGTAATAAATTAGAGATGTTTATAAACTGGGACCAGCTGATGGTGTAATGGTTACATCGCTGGACTTCCATGCAGTCGACCGCCATTCAGATCCCAGACCCAGCAGCTTGAAATACACACTGGGTGTGTGTGTGCACGTGTCCAAAATCCTGAGAGAGGAATGAAGGAGAAGGGATTGTGGTGTGGCTGTTTTTGTGCTCTCTGTCTCTCTCTCTCTGGTGAGTGCATGCACCCTAAAGCAAAAATCTCTCTAAAAAATAAATTTTTATAAACTCATATACTATTTTTTTAAATTATTTATTTAACTTTATTTATTATTATTAATTTTTAATTTGACCAGAGAGAGAGAGGGAAAGTGAGAAAGCAAGCTACCAGGGTCCGGACTTGAACTGCAGTCAGCCATGTGGGCATCCAGTGCCTTAACCATCACACTACCTGCTAGCCCTTACACTTATATAGTATTGTTTATAAACTCATATCCTATTTTTTTAAATTATTTATTTAACTTTATTTATTATTATTAATTTTTAATTTGACCAGAGAGAGAGAGGGAAAGTGAGAAAGCAAGCTACCAGGGTCCGGACTTGAACTGCAGTCAGCCATGTGGGCATCCAGTGCCTTAACCATCACACTACCTGCTAGCCCTTACACTTATATAGTATTAACCTATTTTTTGGAGAGGTTTTTGCTATAGGGCGCGTGCGCTCACCAGACAGACAGAGAAAGATAGAGAGACAGAAAGTGAGAAATCACCCCCTGAGGGGATGGCCATGCCGCAATCCCTTCTCCTCCATTCTCCTCTCGGGATCTTGGGCATGCACGCACACGAGCCCGGCATGAGTTTTAAGCCACCGGGTCTGGGATGCGAACCCAAGGTCGACTACATGGGAGGCCACCGACATAGCCATTACGCTAACTGCTGGTCCCCAGTATTAACCTTTTTGATTCATTACTGTCTATAATCAGTCAACTTAAAATACATGTATTTTAATTTATAAGGTAGAATAATGTTGAGTTGCAACTCTTTTTTTTACATACAGTTACTAGAGAGAAATGGTGAGAAAGAAAGCATCCTCCCAATGGTGCAGGGTCACCTTGAAATTCCTTTTTTTCTTTTCTGTTCTCCATCCTGTCAGGATTTTCGACACATATGCACAGTGTTTTTCAACCTGTGTTTTTCAAGCTGCCAGAGCCAGGAGTCAGTCACACGGAATCTGGCTCCCTTAACCCCTAGGCTATGGGGTGGTCCAAGCTGCAATTTACATAAAACAAAAACTCAGAGCTGATTTGAACTTATGTAAATATAACTAACATGGTATGTTTGATCTAATGTAAAATGAACACATACTAATGATCAGAATGATATCTTTCTCCAAAGGGATAAAGATAACAGAATAATGAAAAGCAAAAGCATTATTTTTAATTTTTTTCATCTATTATAACATTATTGCTCACTTAAAAATTTCCATTCTCCCAGCAAGTCCACTTCTAGCAGTAAATTCTAAGAAAATAATCAGAGACATGCAAAAAAGATCTATGTGCAGGTCTTCAGAGAGTAATTCCTAATACTGAAATAAGTCGTACCTTGAAGATCAAGCAGATGTAATTGGTTAAAAATTGATTAGATTATTTTATTTAAATAACAGAAAAAAATCACGCAGCTATAAAAGGATGTTATAGACCAGTGTTAATCCAACAGAAATAAAATGTGAGTGACAATTGTAATTTAAATTTTTCCATTAGGCACATTAAAAAAAGTAAAAAGAGGGGCTGACAGGTGGTGTGGTGGTTAAGGCACTGGATTCCCACAGGGCCTATCATGGTTCGAGTCCCAGACTTGGTGGCTTGCTTTCTCACTTTCTCTCTCTCTCTCTCTGTCTTAAAAAATAAGAGCAAAACTAAAAAAGTTAGAATGGTATATACCAAAATGTTTATTTACAGTATTATTCTGGTTATAATTGCTTTTCTTCTTTTTCTTGTTTTGTATTATCTAAATGCTTGACAGTAAGCATGCATTCTTTTTTAAACTAGTGAGTGACTATGTTAGTTAATATTTTCTAATCGGCACTGATTAGGTTTATGGTGATTAAACATTCAGCTCTTTCTAAGAACCTGAGCCTTGAGAATTAACTATACTTGTCTTTGTTCTATATTTCACACTAGTGAATACTAATTTCATTGTCTATGGAGAATAAGTTGCCACTGTGAACAAGACTTATATTTGGAGCATGAGCCCTAACATTTGCCCTTTAAACGTAGTGTGTGTAATTATAGTATGAGAACTGTGGGTAAATTATTTCATTGCCTGTTAAATAACTGTTCGTTAAATCTAGACAACAATCATAAATAGCCATTATTTATAAAGTCGCCATTCAGAGTACTTGGGGGGATTGTAAAATAAATAGGCAGTGACCCACACCTCCTTGTACCTCCACACACCACCAAAAAAAAAAAAAAAAAAAGAAATAAAGAAGAGAGAATACAAAAAATTGGCTAAGTATAGACAATACCCACTTTGACAAACAGACTAAACTGAAAATAAATGTTGCACGCATGGATGGATGGCCTCCCAAATGGAGCATGGTCACACCTCAATCCTTTTTCCTCCATCTCTCCATTCCATCAGAATTTCAAGAACGCCGGCATGCACATGTGATGTGTTTTTCAAGCTGTGAAGGCCAAGATTCAAACTGTGGTCAGCCATGTGGGATATGGCTTTCTACATGAAGAGAGCTTAACTGCTGTGCTACGGAGTCCGCCCTCTTACTCTCTCTAGCAAACTGACTCTCAACTTTTACACCCTGACGTCTATGGCATGAGAGTAGTGGGGAAAAGGAACAATCTTTTTGGGAAAAAAAAAAAAAACCCTGAAAAATAAAGCAAACTAAGATTTATGTTCCTAGAAGGATAAACCTATCTTATGGCCACTAAGCACCAAATTCATTCATGTTTAAAACTATAGAATAAGGACAAAGAAATATGTACTGCATACTGTGGTAGATCCCAGGAGGTCTTCAAAAAGTTCATAAGAATACAAATAATTAAAAAAAAATCTATGCATGAATTTCAACATTTTTTGCACCAAAATAAATTTATGTTTTCATTTCATTGATCCATGAACTATTTTCTTTTCTTTTTAAAAAATTTATTTTATTTATTTGTATTCATTTATTTTAATTTGACAAGAGAGGGACAGAGTGAGAACGTGAGAGAGAGAGAGGAAAAGTGAGAAAGCAGGCCACCAGGTCTAGGACTCGAACTGCGGTCAGCCATGTGGGAGTCCAGTGCCCTTGACCACCACGCCAACTGCTGGCCCCTCCATGAACTATTTTCAAAGCTTATTCTTTCATGAGAGTGAGAGACAGAGAGACAAAGAGAGCACAGAAAACAAGCATCTTTGACAAGGTTTCATACTGTGATACTTCTGCCAACGTGCCACCGCCCATACCCCTCCCACCCCGCCCCAGCCCTGCCACCAGGCCGAGTTTCCCCAGCCAGCCAGGATCATGGGTGTGCATGTCCACCTGTACAAGTCAACCAGGGAACCAAACCCACAAGTTCTGTATTAATCCAGCTTCACTTGACTCATGCCACTGTGCCACCAAGCTGTCCTTCTTTGGGCTTTTTATCTATGGTTTCTCTCTTCTTGACATTCACTTTTCTTTCTTTCTTTTTTTTTTTTTTTTTGATAAAAATAATTTTTCTTTGGGAAGTGATCTCTCACCCACTCTCAGTCAGTCTGTGGTGAGTTTGATAGGGCATACCCTATCCTGGCTTTCATAGGACCACAATAACCATTCAAACCTTGGCAGCTGGAAAATTCCATTCCCTCGGCTAGAAATTGGTTTAGAGGAACCAGCAGTTAGCATAATGGCTATGTCGCTGGACTCCCATGTAGTAGACCGTGGTTCGAGTCCCGGACCCAGTGGCTTAAACTCACGCCGGGTGCGTGTGCGTGCGTGCCCAAGATCCCGAGAGGAGAATGGAGGAGAAAGGATTGCGGCATGGCCATCCTCCCTGGGGGGTGATTTCTCTCTTTCTCTGTCTTTCTGGCGAGCACACGTGCCCTATAGCAAAAACCTCTCCAAAAAAAAAAAAAAAGAAAAGAAAAGAAATTGGTGTAGAGATAATATATGACAGATGGCATAAGCTCAATCCCAGAACTTTCCTGAAGGGTTGAGGAAGATGCTTCTATCACACTCAGATGATACTGCCCAAGAATGAAGCCACTGCAGGAGAAAGACATGCACAGAAATGAAGAGATGGTGACTTAAGAATTGCTGAGCACATGGAGTCAACCATGCTATGAGCAGGATTTATTTCTGGACTTTTCAGTTGAATCAACCCATAAATTACCTTCTGAAATGCCATCTTGAGTTGAATTTTCAACCCAAACAGACCTGGTATGGGTCAAAGTCAGAACAGACTGGATAGACATGGGGGTCAAAGTAAGGTCAGTATAAGCCGAACTGGCAGAGAGGTCATCAGAAAGACCCTAAATTATATGACCAGTGAAAAACTGCCTGAGAAATAGGTGGTTAGGATGAAGTTCCTCTTCCTTCAGGGCAGGCAGCCAACAAAGTAGAATGCACAGCTTTGAAATACAGGTGCTAACAGCTGGAAGTTAACAAATAGCCACTGGAGGGCCAGCAGATGGCGTGGAGGTGGGGGCACCTGCATCCCACGTGGTCAACTGTGTGATTCCAGTGGCTTGAAAAACATGTCGGGTGGATTTGTGTGCATGCCCAAAATCCTGAGAGAAGAATGGAAGAGGACTGTAGTGTGGCCATCCCCCTGAGGGGTGCTTTCTCACCTTCCCCTCCCTCTCTGTCTCTGTTTCCAGTGAGTACACATGCCCTATGGCAAAATTAAATCAATAGATAAATGAATAGTCATTGGCTTCTTAGTGAGCACCAGACACTATGCTAGGTGCAGGAATATCAAAATGAGGGACCAGCAGTTGGTGTAACGGCTGTGTTGCTGGACTCCCATGTAGTTGACCACAGTTTAAGTCCTGGACCTGGTGGCTTAAACTCACACCGGACGTGTGTGCATGTGTGCCTAAGATCCTGAGAGGAGAATGGAGGAGAAGGGATTGTGCCGTGGCCATCCCCCCGGGGGGGTGATTTCTCACTTTCTGTCCCTCTGTCTCTCTCTTTCTGGGGAGTGCATGTGCCCTATGGCAAACACCCTCTCCAAAAAGAAAAAAAAAAGGAATATCAAAAATGAATGAGACATGGAGTCTTTTCCCCTTGGAGTTCATCAGCTACTGTGGCGAGCAAATGAAAGCAGCACAGATTAGCATACCTACATCATAATTTACCTACAAGCTGAACACGGTACATTAAAAGCAGCACTTGATTAAAAAGAAAAGTCTTCGTTCTCTAGTCTAGACAGCAATATCTCCCAGTGAACAGTGTAATGAAAGGCTCCAATGTACAGAGGCCAAAAGATTAAGAGAACCGGAAGATGAAAGATCAGCTTTAGGAGTAGCAGTAGTTATGGGTAGAAAAGATTTAGAAACTGGAACTGAGGAAATCAAAGTGGGCTTTGGTCTATTTTCAGACACGAAGTTGCTAAAGAAAAAAATAAATCCAGGAGGCTGAGGGTAGAAAGTAAAGTAAGGTCGCCATGAAAGAGAGCCAAAATTAAAAATGTCCTTACCTGCTACAAAATTGTCAGCCCTAAGACCTTTTTGGTCTCTATCACCCCTAGGTCCTCCAGCTGCTCGCTCCTCCTGACCAATTATTCTAGCTTCCCAGGCCAATTCTCCATCACTAGCTGCCCTCCCAAACTCAGCATCCAGTGCCCCAGAACTAACCCAAGGTCATTAGGCTATGGTTTCCCACATTCTTACGTGCCCTGCCTTCAGAAATGGGACATTTTCTTTGGTTCCTGCTACATGGCTTCTCTCACTCGAATCCCTGAATATACGTGTTGTAGGGTCTCATTTCTGAGTTCCTGAACTCGCTCACCTGAATCCTGTTCATCTTCTTTGGACCCTCTGACTCGAGGTTGCCCAAACTGCTCCTTGGTGTATCACTGTCATCTCCTACCCCTTCCTACTTCTCTCATGCATCCTTTTGGTCTTCATGGTCAGAGGGCCTGTGCACTCACTAGAGAGGGGGGAGGGAAAAAGCACCCTCACAATGGGATAAGGCCATGCTGTAATCTCTTCTTCTCAATTTCTTCATTCTGTTAGGACTTTAGGCATGCATGCACACATACATGCCTGGTGTGTTTCTCAAGCTGCAAGGGCAGGGATTTGAACTGTGGTCAGACATGTGGGATCTGGCTCCCTTAATCACTAGGCTATAGGACCAGCTCCTATAACTCTTTTTTTTTTTAATTATCTTATTTCATTTCACTTATTTTTTTTAAAATTATTGAACTTTATTTAATTAATTAATTTATTTTAATTTGACTAGAGAGGGACAGAGTGAGAGAAAGAGAAAGTAAAAAAGCAAGCCGCCGGAGTTGGGATTTGAACCATGGTTGGTCATGTCGGAATCCAGCACTCTTAACCACCACACCACCTGCTGGCCCCTCTCATTTATTATTATTATTATTATTTTGTTTCTAATTTTGACCAGCAAGAGAGAGAGGGAGAGTGAGAAAGCAAGCCACCAGGGCCAGAGTTTGAACCATGGTTGGCCATATGGGAGTCTGGCACCTTAACCACCATGCCACCTGCTGGTCCCAATTCTTATAGTCTTTCTTTCATTTAAATAATTATTTATTTAATTCCACTTGTCATTATTATTCTTTAATTTTGACCAGAGAGAGACAGACAGAAAGGGAGAGTGAGAAAGCAAGCCACCAGGGCCAGAGTTTGAACCATGGTTGGCCATATGGGAGTCTGGCACCTTAACCACCATGCCACCTGCTGGCCCTGTTATAATATAAGTCGTTCACTGGTAATTCCTAGATTTCTAGAAATCTCAGTGGTTATTATTTGTAATTAAGAACTTTGCAGTTAAGCTCTAAAGGTCATTTTTATACTATAAAAAGTCACATGTTTATGCATTTTTTTAAAAATAAGAGGCCTTTGTGCCTTCTTAAATGTATTCCTTAAAAGCATTAAGAAAGAGTTTTATTCATGCACAAGGCTGAAAGAAATGTCAAGTATGCTAGCGTTCTGGTTTTGATTCTGGACTTCAGAGAAAGTTAAAAAAGCAATGGAACGGAGCCCTCTAAGTACAACCCAGTGTCCTAGAGAAGAATATTTGATATCTCTCTCAGCTGGCATTCGGGCTGATAAGAGAAGAAAATCAACTGTGATTTATACAATGTCCAGTCATTCCACCTAGTCAAGTTAATCGTGGATTACACTGTGTGGACATCATGAGCCTCTCCATTTGGTTGAAGATCATGTTTGACACATTAAAAGATGAAAATGTTTAAAGAGTTAAGTCCATTTTTAAAAAAAGTTTTTCCCATAGGGTACATGCACTCACTGAACAGAAACAGAGAGACAGTAAAAGAAAAAGTGAGAAATCGCCTCCCAGGAGGGATGGCCACACTGTAATCCCTTCTCCTCCATTCTCCTGTCAGGATTTGGGGCACGCACGCACACGTCATGCATGCACATCTGCCCAGCATGAGTTTAAAGTTGCTGGGTCAGGGACTTGAACCATGGTCCAGTGTTGTAAACACTGCACCACCTGCCAGTCCCTTGACTGTTTTATTTATGTTACATAACCCAAGCCAATAAAAATGTGTGCTAAGATTCCTCAAATCCTCACTTCACTTTGGGGAGGATGACTACCTGACAGCACTTTTTTCTCCCAGGACAGTAAACTGCTCTGAAAGAAAGAAGGTGGCAAGCCTTTCTGATTTGCTTGGGTCCAAAGTCACTACCTGATTACAAATACTCCACTCAGCCTCCTTACCACATTGGCTTTAGAAAACTTAACTATGTCTTTAGACTCAGTTTCTTCATCTGTGAAATGGGAATGTGAGTAGGGTGGTCGGGAGCATTAAAAGCAATTCAGTGTTGACCATATGACATTTAACATAGTAAACACACATTTAGCATATAGTAAATATTATTTTATTTTACTTAAAAATAATTATTCAATCGTATTTATCATTATTTTATTTGCTATAGGGCATGTACACTTACCAGAGAGAGACAGAGAAGAAAAGTGAGAAAGCAAGCTGCCGGTTTGGGACTCAAACTACAATTGGCCATGTGGGAGTCCAGTGCCTCAACCATCATGCCACCTGTTGGCCCCTATAGTAGACTTTAAATGGATGGTTTAAAGCTTATTTATTAGATCTGAAAGAGATTCATCATAGCTTAGAGACCTTAAAATGATTTTCTTTTTCTTTGCTTAATTTGATAGAAAGCGTGTGTGCTCACTGGAGAGAGACAAAGAGAAAGAGAGAGAAGTGAGAAAGCACCCCACGTGGGGGATGGCCATGCTGCAATCCTTTCTTCTCCATTTCTTCCTCTTTTCAGGATTTTGGCCATGCATACACATACAGAGCTGGTGTATTTTTCAAGTCACTGGGCTGGGCACTAAAAATTTGCAGTTGGCCATGTGGGATCCAGCCATCTTAACCACCATGCCACCAGCTGGCCCCTGAAAGAGTTTTTTTTCCACTTCCAGCAAGCCCCCTACTTTGTTTGTATTTAGAAATCTTTTTTTGAGATACACAAGAGATATTCCAAAAGTTAATTGGCAATGCATATTATTAAAAACTATACATGGAATTCCAAATTTTTACACCAAAAGAAATTTGTACTCTAATTTCATTTTCCATGAACTTCTTGAAATACCCGTATTTATGGAGTAATTATTTTTATTTATTTTATTTTATTTTATTTTATTTTATTTTATTTTATTTTATTTTATTTTATTTTATTTTATTTATTTTTATTTGACCAGAGAGGGACAGAGTGGGGAGAGGGGAGTGAGAAGCAAGTCACCAGGTCCAGGACTTGAACCATAATTGGCTATGTGGGAGTCTAGTATCCTTAACTACCACGCCACCTGCCTGCCCCTGTTTGTTTTAAAATAAATGTTATCTGCTCATTTGGAGTTAGCTCCTTATCAGAGATAAAATGATGCAAAGAGACTGAAGTACAATATTAAGAAATATATTATTATTCTATGCAAATACTGGCAGTGACATAGATACACTCTTCTAGAAAAAATCTTTTAGCCAAGGGGTTGCTGAAGTGATGTCCAGGTAGCTCAAAACAAAATAAAACTTGGCAATTTTATGTGTAAATTGTATTGTACAGAGAAGATTATTCAGGACACAGAGGATGGTTTCTGACCTTAATTATCTGGTTTGGTTGTTGCCTATATGAGAATGGAACCAATTTTATTCTTCTTTTATTGAACACAGAACTGACAGAGATAGAGCAAGAAACTGTTTTCATCAGGGAGGAGAGTGGTCTCAGTGACAATCTCCAAGGCTGACCAGAAGCCACCATCAGTCAAAGGGCTCGTGTATGGGCACAGTCAGGGGAGAAAGGATGGGAAGTGCCCATCCCCTGCGTCAGGCTGCTCTTTGTCTGAAGGGAGAGAGTGGGCATGTTCACATTTAGGGTCATGTTTATGACAGTGCAAGTCAATAACGGGATCCACACTCCCCTTCGCTCACAGGGTTGGGGGATCCTGGAGCTAGGAGGAGAAACAAACTTAGAAGTTCACTCTCGTGGGCTGGCCCTGTAACCTGGTGGTTAAGGAAGCTGGATCCCACATGGTCTACCATGGTTTGAATCCTGGTTCTTGTGGCTTGGAAAACATGTTGTGTGTGCTTGTGTTCAAAATTTCAGGAGGGAAGACCAGCAGGTGGCATGGTGTTTAAGGCTCTGGACACTCCCACAAGGCCAATCATGGTTCGAGTCTCGGACCTGGTGGCTTGCTTTCTCACTTTCTCTCTCTCTCTCTCTTTCTCTGTGTCTATCAAATTTTAAAAAAAATGAATAAATAAAGTTAAATAATTATTAAAAAACAAATCTCAGGAGGGAGAAATGGAGGAGAAGGGATTGTGGGGTGATCATACCCCAGGGGAACGCTTTCTCTTTCCTTCCCTCTCTCTGTCTCTGGTGAGCACACACAACCTCTGGCAATTAAAAACCTTTGCATTTGTGTAGTCCTTCCCAGTTCACCAACCTTTTCAGAAGTCACTTGAACACAATCCTCCTGAGGCTAGGATCATTATTCTATCCCCTGGAAGGAAAAAACTCCAAGAGGAAGATGGCTTGCCCAGGAAACAGAGCAGCAGCTAGTAAGAGCTAGGAACTCCAACAGGGCATTCCGCGGCAGGGAGTGAGTCGTGGGGCAGAAACACAGAGAACTTGGATGGGTCAATGCTAGATTTCTCCAGAATATGGATCTTGGAGTCTTTGCTTTTTATGTTGTCAAAGAAAGTAAAGTTACAAAACTAGGGCTTTTATGTAATTTTTCCATACTATCATCAAATATTTAATCTATATTCAAAATTTTTAATTTGTTTTAAAAATGTTTCAGTAGTGGGCCAGCAGGTGGTGTGGTAGATAAGGCACTGGATCCCACATGGCTGACGGTGTGGTTTGAGTCCTGCAGCATGGTCACCTCCCTGGGAAGAGCTTTCTCATTTTCTCTGTCTCTCTCTCTCTGGTGAATGCATGTGTCCTGTGGCAATTTTTTTTTTAATTTAAGTTTATAAAAATAATATGTTTTAAAAGGAGGACTATAGGGTTGGCTCTATGGACTAGAGGTTCAAGGAACCAGATCCCACATGGTCAACCATGGTTCGAATCCCAGCCCTGGCAGCTTGAACAACACCAGGTATTCATGTTTGTGTGCCCCAAATCCTGACAAGTTGGAGAAATGGGGGAACGTGGAGTGGCCGTGTCCCATTAGAGGGTACTGTCTCTATCTCCTTCTCTCTCTGGCAAACATACATGCCACATGACCTCTGGGGGAAAAATTAAATAAAAGGAGAAATGTCTTGGAACAAATTTGAATAATCCAGCAAAAACGTTTCTATACCCAAAAGTGTTTTCCAAGTCATTTCTTAAGAAGCAGTAGAGAAAAGAATAATGTACATGTAAAAAAATAATCTTTCACAAACACTGATGAGCAAACATGTCTTAGAATACATGGGAGACCTTCCCTAAGATTATGGAGGCTGAGAATTCAGCCCTTTGTCTTATAGAATTTCAAAGTTTGAGGCCAAGCCAAAAAAAAAAAAAGTATAAATTATGAATACTCTGAAAAGACTCCCACCTCATTAATATGTCTCAAAACACATAGCTTAGGGGTAAAGTTAATTAAATCACAGTATACATAAATTTGAAATGAACTGGTAATCAATTACAGACAAAATTATGTGATACAGAGACAAAATGGGAGTTGTGGACATAAATAAAAGTTAAATGAAAACAGATTCATACAATGGAAGGAACTTCTCACCTGACCTGACTTTGACTCTGTACTTTCTGCCTTTTAGAAACATTTGAGGCAAACTGGTGAAAGAATGGAATATTCTTCTTCACTTGAAACCCTTAAGTGTGAATCTTCCATTTAGTACTCAAGAATTTCTCAAGCAGTCTTTAAAGGCCATAAAACTCTTCCTGCCTGAATTATGCAGCTTTGTTGACTTTCCCAAGAACTTCACTTCTGTTTTATTGCGGTCATTGTTGTCTGCCCCTGAGCTTCTCATCTGCACTGCATTTCAGCCATTTTGAAAGAACGGTGAAGGAAGAGAAATTCAAACCAGCCATTCCGATTACTTGTTACTAGTTCTGAAAATATACACCCTGAGGTTAGTTGGTTGTTTGCTATGCTTGCTTATTTCTTCCATGAGTAAGAGACAGAGACACAGAGAGACAGTCCTGATGCTGTGACCCACCTCTAGCCTTCAGCCAGCCCAGATCTTGGGCACACATGCCTGGTGTACTCAAAGAGACCTTCAGACAGAGGATCACATTTTACCACTGCACCGCTGCCCAGTCCCACTTTGTTTTGTTTTGCATTGGCTGCAAGTTCCAAATCTTCATGTATTATCATATTATCACTAACAGAAGCAATTTAGAGGAAATGTAAACTGCTTTCTATAGCTGGAGTAATTTCCATCTCTGTAATACTATTTCACTACCACTCTAGTTCTTCTGACACAGAATCTTGGAATTGAAAAGCTCTGAGATGAGCTACTTCTTTTTTTTGAGAGAGAGATTTTTGCTACAGGGTGTGTGAGCTTACCAGAGAGACAGAGAGAGACAGACAGAAAGTGAGAAATCACCCCCCAGGAGGATGGCCACACCACAATCCCTTCTGCATTCTCCTCCTGGGATCTTGGGCATGCACGCACATGCGCCCAGCGTGAGTTCTAAGCTGCTGGGTCCAGTACTCAAACCATGGTCAACTATGTGGGAATCCAGCAATGCAACCCTTATGCCATCTGCTGATCCTCTGAGATGAGCTGCTTCTAACTGCTGCTGGAAGCAGCTTCCTAGCAAGGACTAATCACAGGAAGTGGTGGACAGTGCAAAGAGCAAAGGTTTGGGAACAGATGGCCCTAGTAACCTGGGTATGTTACCTAGAGATTTTGTTTATTCATCTGAAAATGAAGTTAACAGAGGTATCCATAAGGTCCCTGGGCAGATCATGTGACATAACAGATGTACAGGGAACAGCAGCACAGCACAGTGGATGAACCCCATGGATCTGGAGTTGGAGCTGAACCCAGCTGGGCTCATGTCCCGCCTCTGCCTCTTTCCAGCTGTGCCCCTAGACAGGCTACTTATCATTTCTAAGACCCAGTTTCACCCTATTGGGAAAAAGAAACAATGTCCAATTCATGATGTTCCTTCTTTATTTTGGGCACATGCATTTATTATGAGAAAGACAGAATGAAAGTGAGAAAGCACCTCCCATGGGCCATGGTCACTCTGTAATCCCTTTTCTTCCATATCTCCTTCCTTTTGGGATTTTGGGCATGCATGCGCATGTACCTGCTGTGTTTTTTAAGCCACTGGGTCTGAGGCTCGGAACCATGTGGTGGGCCATGTAGGATTCAGCTGCCTTAACGCTACGCCACCGACTGGCTCCATGATGTCATTTTTAAAGACTGGATTGAATAACATCAATTGTGCTCAAATAGTAGGAGCTATTATTATTAGGCAAATTCGAACTCAGATTAAAAGCTAGGAGCTGGATGAACCTATTTCCAAGGGTCTCAGGTTAACAATATTATATACTTGGGCCAGCCCCATAGCACAGAGCTTACGTACTGTGTAGGGGAAGCCAGACCCCACATGACTGGCTGGGGTTCAAATCCCTATTCATGAGGTAGCATGTAGGGTGTGAGCATGAATGCCCAAGATTCCGACAGGACGGAGAACTGGAAGAAGGACTGTAGTGAGACCAGGCCTCATTGGGGGATGCTTTCTCTCCCTCTCTCTGTCTCTTTTTCAGTCTTGGGTACATGTACAATAAAAGAAAAAAATGTAAGAAAAAATATATATCTAATAAAAACAGTTATGTTTATAACTGACAATATGCATTTATGAGAAGAAAATCAAGGCTATACAAGGGTACTTCAAAAGTTAATGGAAAATGGAATGAGAGTATGATTTTATTTTGGTGCCAAAAAAATTGAAATCCTCATAAGTTTTTAACATTGTGTATTTTCCATAGATTTTTTTTGAAGACTCCACATACATTCATTGCATATGTATTAATAGTAGAAAAAAATCCCATTATCTTTAAATCCCCGTAATATAGTAACATAAAATGCTTTTCATGTGCTTCCTTAGCATCAGGCAATATAGAAGAAGAGAGTAAGATAGGAGATTCCCAGGAGGAGACTTTAATCTAGGAGTGCAAGGAACCCACACATACGAGGGACAGCTAAGCGCACAAGGTGGCATACTCCAAGTGGCAAATAAAGGCTGCAAATATTATAATACACACTATGGGCACTCTCAGGAGAAAGGGCTGGCTCCCTTTCAGGAGGTGTGGTCAAAAAGGGAAGAGGTGGGACCAGAAGTTGGTGTAATGGCTATGTCACTGAACTCCCATGTAGTCGACGCAGTTCGAGTCCTGGACCCACTGGCTTAAACTCATGCCAGGCATGTGTGCATGCGTGCCGAAGATCTGGAGAGGAGAATGGAGGAGAAGGGACTGCAGCGTGGCCATCCCCTGCGGGATGGCCATCTCTCTCTATCTTTCTGGCAAGTGCATGTGCCCTATAACAAAAATCTCTCAAAAAAAAATAAGAAGAAGGGTGCAAACTTGTGTGGCTTCTAGCTTTCTAGATAAAGGCGACCTCAGTTCTCTAGAAAGCAAGTCAGAGTACTGGGGTCATCATAAAGGACTTGCACACAGCCCTGTGTTCCTCACTTCCCAGGCCTGGATAGTGTCAGGCTGCTGAAGCTTGGTCAGGGGAAGAACATACATCAGATAAGTGACAGCAGAACCCACACCCAAGGGGGTTTGTGTGAATACAAAATAAAAGTGAAAATAGCAGGAGTGGGAAATGTAGGTTAAACCGCCCACTGTGCCAAGCTTTTCTGAACAGAATCATGAGTCACATGCAGAGTTCTCAGGTTAGGGCCCTCTGTGATTCAGGGTTGTATCTTTCCTTTATGCTCCAGGGCCACAAAACACCCCACCTCTCAGCCTGCATCCTGACATCTCCACCTGGGTGACTCAGACAGCACTTTGCTCCTCTCTCCACATTCTGGGTCTCCTAGAATGCACAAGCTTCCCCCAGAGCAATGGCTTAAACCAAGACCGTCAGGTCCACCAAACACGTCTACCTACCTTTCTTTCCTAGCTTTTTTAAGAGACTGCTCACTTACCTCCCTCGTTGGGTCCCACCTCCTCTAATCTCCCTTTTCTCCAGACTGCTGCCACTGAGGGTATCACCTATAGGATAAAATCTGCACTTGTCTTTAGCGAAGTATTCAAAGGCATTATTATCTGGCCCCAGCCTACCAGTGTGACTTGCGCTCCCAACACTCTTCCTTTGAAATGTGCCGGCGACCTCTAATTACCTAAGAGGTCCTTGAACACCTCCTGCTTTGGGAGCCCTTCCTGCTTGCACAGACTCTTCCTCTCCATCATGATGGCAGCCTGGAAAGCTTCTACTCATCCTCCTAGGCTCGGCTAAAGTAGTCTTTCTGCGGCTCTTCCTTGTCACCGTCCCATGTGCTGAGAAGCTCCTCTGTCCCTCTACCTTTTGGCATTGTGAGTGTTTACAATGTCTGACTTTGCACCCATGGGGAACCAAATGTCACCCCCAAACATACTTCTTAGGCATTTTTTTAAAAAGTTTATTTATTTATAGAGAGACATACAGACAGAGGGGTACCTGGACAGGTCTCACTGTGCCGCAATCCAGCCCTCAGCCTTCCAGCTAGCTAGAATCTGGGGTCAGCATGACAAGTGCACGCCGACCTGGCACTGCTTCTGTGGGGGCCACTCCAGCATCCTGCACAGAAGCTCCCTACCACCTGGGGCCTCTTGGACATATTTTGAGGTGACTATTTGGAGGGACTATGAGTACAGAATTAGCTTTAAAAACAAAAAACAGAAAACTAACCTTTTGTAAACCAAATTTACGTCTATTTACATCAGTAAAATGAGCAGGATGCAAGGAGGCTTTCCTGCTGCTACCCCTTACCTGCCTGGGCATGAGAGAAGGGGATTAGTGCTCTGACACCTGGGCCAGGAAACAAGGTCATCTTTGCATATTTTCCCCTCCTCCATTGAGAGCTTAAACGCAGGACTTATATATATATATTTAGGTTTTTGCCAGAGGGTGCATGCCCCTCACAGGAGAGAGAGACAGAGAGAGGGAAAGTAAGAAATCATCCCACAGAGGAGATGGCCACACCACAATCTCTCCTCCCCCATTCTTCTCTTGGGATTCTGAGCATGCATGCACATACACCTGGCGTGATTTGCAAGTCCCTCCAAATAGTCACCTCAAAATATGTCCAAGAGGCCCCAGGTGGTAGTAGCATGCATGCACATATACTTGGCGTGATTTGCAAGCCACAGGGTCCATGACTGGAACCATGGTTGGCCACATGGGAGTCCAACACCTTAACCACCATGCCACCTGCTGGCCTCTCCCTAATGTTTTCTGAACAGTATAAGACCTTCAGCTCCCTGGCCTTCTTTGAGTCTCTCATGTGCTGGACTCGTGTGTTTGCATGTGCACATTTCTAATAAAATCAGTGAGTTTTTTTTATTCCCTTGAACTCCCACTATGCTGCTAATCTGGTTATCAGTTTACTTCATAGACTAAAAATTTCTGAACCTTTAGGAGAGAAAATTGAAAACTTCCCCACACAGTCCTCTGTGAGCACCTTGAAATCAGGGACATCCTTTCTCCTCCTGTCTGCCAGCCTGGCACACGGTTAAATGAAAGTTTTAGGAGGCCATTGTTTTGGACTAAGCTCCTGCTCTAGGCCCCAAGAGACCAAACCAACGTGGAGTCACTCACACTAAGATGCCATGTCATGAAACTGAAATTTTTTTTTTTTTGAGAGGTTTTTCACTATGGGGTGTGTGCCCTCGCCAGACAGACAGAGAGACAGAGAGACAGAAAGCGAGAAATCACCCCCCAGGGGGGATGGTCACGCTGCAATCCCTTCTCCATTCTCCTCTCGGGATCTTGGGCACGCACGCACACGCGCCCTGTGTGAGTTTTAAGCCACCGGGTCCGGGACACGAACCACGGTCGACTACGTGGAAGTCCAGAGACACAGCCATAACGCTAACTGCTGGTTCCCCATCAAACTGAAATTTTAAGGAAGATGATTGATTCCCCCAATGAAATGAATTTTTTCCTAAAAACTTGAAGATGTTAGTCTACCCAAGTCAGTGCCGTAAAGAAATAAACTTATGTACATCTGTGGCTTTCTTAGAGGGAGTACCTGAAATAGTTCTAGAAGTTACCTAAACTCAATGGATTTTGTGTTTTATGAACATCCTTACTGCCCAAACACATTCCTCCCTTACCTTCCTGGCTCACTGTCACCACACTTTGCTTAAGACTAAGCAAAGAGGGGATGGCAGGTGGAGTAGTGTTGGGCATGCTAGACTCCCACATGGCCAACCATGGTTTGAGTCTTGGACCTGGTAGCTTTCTGTCTCTCTCTCATTCTGTCCCTCACTGGTAAAATTTAAATAAATAAATAAATAAATGCATCTAAATAAAAAAATATATATATTATTTTAAAAGATTAAGCAAAGAGCAAAAGCGATCGTGAAGTCATCCTGCTGCCCTTATCATGGAATTGAGCCAATTACTGCTGTACAAGTCCCACCTCCTTCCCTTTTATGACTTTTGGCTTTAAAAATCATCCCGCGGGACCAGCAGTTAGAGTAATGGCTATATTGCTAGACTCCCATGTAGTCAACCACGGTTCGTGTCCTGGACCCGGTGGCTTAAAACTCACACTACGCACATGTGCATGCGTGCCCAAGATCCCGAGAGGAGTTCCCAAGATCCCGAGAGGAGAACGGATGAGAAAGGATTGCGGCGTGGCCATCCCTCCTGGGGGGTGATTTCTCGCTTTCTGTCTCTCTATCTCTCTCTGTCAGGCGAGCGCAAGCACCCTATAGCAAACAAACAAACAAACAAAACAAAACAAAACAAAAAACACCTCTCCAAAAATCATTCTACAATCTTTTTTTTTTTTTTTTTAAGAATTATCTTATTTAACTTTATTTATTTATTTATTTTAGTTTGATCAAAAAGAGACAGAATGAGAGAGAAAGAGAGAGAGGAAAGTGAGAAAGCAAGTTGCCAGGTCAGCCATGTGGGAGTCCAGTGCCTTCAACCACCGTGCCACCTGCTGACCCCCCATCCTGCAATCTTTAACACATTGACATACCATATCTGGACAACTTGGATTTTGTAATGTTGGGGTGATCATCCTAAACCTGACCCAGATGAAAATCTTTGCTTTACTTGCTTAGTCTCGGCCATCTTTTTATTTCTTCTGAAAGATCTTTCTCCCCTTATTCATGACAGAGTGCATGCATGCACACATGAGATTGAGAAAGAGACAGAGAGAGAGAGAGAGAGAGAGAGAGAGAGAGAGAAGCACCCTCCACAGGTGAGGCCATGATCCCCTTCCACTAGTCTTCTAACCTGTTGGATCTTGAGCACCTGGCGTGCTTGAGGCGGACCGGGCAGGGGATTTGAACAAAAGTTGCCATGTAGGCTCCAGCTTCTCCTGAGCAGTGCGTTGCTGCTACACTGTGAAGCCGGCCCCTCAGCCTTCTTTTTATACGTTGACAACAGGGTTGCCACCCAAACAAAAAGTTGTTGAGAAAATGAGTAAAGTTTAAAATGGAGATGAGAGGAAGCAGTATTATTTGGCTCAAGCCACCACGTTGGAAGAAATTCATTGTCAACATTAGTTTATTTAATGGTGGTGGAGGGAGAAAGTTGCATGGAGATATTCTCTGTTAGTTTATTCTTTCTTTGAAACTGCCCATGAAATTTTCATTCTCATGTATGTTATACAACAGGGCAAAGAAGCACAGTAGTATTTGTATAAAAGAAATAACCCTGGAGCAGCCTGTGGCACCGTGGTTAAAACAGATGGATCCCACACGGCCATCGGCGTGGTTTGAGTCCAGGAGTCGGCAGCTTGAAAAACATGCTGTGTATATGCTTGTGTGCTCAAAATCCTGAAAGGAGGAAGACATGGAGAAAGGGGATTCCAGTGCCACCAACTTCCAGGGGGATCCTTTCTCGCTTCCTCCAGTTAGTACATGGCGCTCTGGCAAACAAACAAACACACACACAAAACCCAAACAACAACAATAACAAGACAAAGGAGCCAACGCATGGGGAGGAGGTTGAGGTGCTGAATCCTGTATGTCCAGCTGTGTCGTTCAAGTCCAAAGCACGCCAGGTACACATGCGTGCACGCCCAAAATCCCAAGAGGAGAGCAGAGGAGGGACTGCTGTGTGACCATCCCTGCTGGGAGGTGACCTCACTTTCCCTCTCTCTCATTCTCTTTCTCAATCTCTGGTATACATCCTATAACACGCATCCTACAACAAAAATCTAAAAACCAACCAAAACCGGAAACAACCCGCCCCCCCCCCC
>NW_006205727.1:309617-332069 GCF_000334495.1 Tupaia belangeri chinensis
AACCGGAAACCACCCCCCCCCCCCGACCCTATGATACTACCTGGCTTTACACAGTTTTTAAACTCTTTTTTCAGCTGATATTCAAATTTATCTAGAGTATTTCCACACCACCCCTCCCAACCAAATGACAAACAAAACACACACAGAAACTTAGAAGCAGCAAGATGCCGGGTATTTAGCACTAGGTTAACTTCGAGAACTCTCCAAATTACTTCCAAACCCATCTATAAAGTTGGAGACTGTGAAATTATCAAAAGAAGTTTTTTTTTTTTTGACTTCCCTTGACAAATAAGGCGACAGAGATTCATGCCTGAGGTGGTAGGATGGAAGTCTAAAATCCTCAAGTTTTGAGTATTCGGTTAATTGCAATCATTTACTTTCCTTGGGAATGAATAAAAACCATCTGCTTAATGATAAAGCTGAGCTCTGCAATTATTTATGGAAAAATGTGCTGTAGTCAGCGTAAAAGAACCTTATTGAGGAAGCTTGGCAGACATATGTATTTCTTTAAATAATTAAAGCCAATTGCATTCATTAATTTAAAAATGCTGTTGTGATCAGCCATCTCTCTTTTCTATTTATCAGTACCACCCTGGTTAATAGGCACCTATGCAACCTTCAATTTGAAATTTACAGTCGGTTAAATAACTATCATTGTACAGAGGGCTGTGATCACGCATCAGAATGTTGAGGAGAACATGAGAAAAAATCAAGATGGAGAAATAAATGTCCAGTGTGAACCCCATGCCTGCCTTCTGTGTCTGATACCTGCATGAAACGGGGTTAATTTCCTTGCCTGGCAAACAGGAAGATGGCTCGAAGCACCATCAAGCTGTCTTTGAACTGGTCCCCTCTGAAAGCTCCTTGTAAGACTGACTGCAGTTGTGCCAGCAGATGTGGAGAGTCTCAGAAAACTGGCGGCTTCTGTTACCCAGCAGCCTCCGTGCAGGAAGTGCCAACAATGTCTTCTCTGAACGGCGGTAAATATTGATCCACCTGAAAGAAATCAGGGTGCCATCTCTGTATGACGGCAAATAAATAAAGGAGGAGGGGAGCAGAGGAAAACGAAACACAGGATAGGACCCACAGCTGGAAGCTGGTTTATTCTCTGTGTGTGGTCCAGAGGAGGAGGAGATGTTTATTCAGAAGTCCTTCCTTTGGAAAAGAAGTGGTCAAGGGCCTGCTTCCATGGGCCCAAGCTAGAGTTCAGTTAATTTCATACACAAAGGCCATGCAGTTGATAACCAACTTAATGAAGGATTTTGAAGTTTTTAAAAAGAATTATTTACTTAATTTTATTTATTCATTCATTTATTTTAATTTGAGCAGAGAAAGACACACAGAGAGAAGGAAAATGAAAAAAGCAAGCCACCAGGTTTAGGACCCAAACTGTGGTTGGTCATACGGGACTGTCTAGTGCCTTAACCACCATGCCACCAGCTGGCCCAAGATTTTGAATTTTTAAAGCCAGTCAGTAAGAAGCAGGTACTCCACACCATCTAGCCCACAAGAAAACAAAAAAAAGCCCACTTTATTTCTGTGATGTTTAACTAGTCATGGCTGCAGTTCTCATCTACAGTAGGGCAGAGGGGGGTTAAAGAGAGAGATTTGGGGCCAGCCTCAGTGGTGCAGCAGTAATGCGGTACTTGACAATGCTGAGGTCACATGGGCAGGTCCTGGGTTTGTGTCCTGAGGTTTCCCTGTACGCTAGGTGTGTAAGTGTGTGCCCATGATCCTGTCTGGATCTGGGGGGGAAGGACTGTGACATGAAGACCCTGTTGGCTATCCATGATTCGAGTCTTAGATCCAATGTCTTGAAAATCACACCAGGCACATAAAACAACAATGAAAAGATAATGTATGAAAACACTTAGTCCAGAGCCTGTAATAAAGCAAGTGATTCACACACTGAGTTGTACTGTTATTTTTATTCCTTCTGTTGTTATGGCCAGAGTGACAGTATGAACTAGTAAGGAAGTCTGAGGAGTCGTTGACCTGGGTCTCACAGCCTAGGAAAAAAAATTCATCTCTCTCTCTCTCTCTTTTTTTTTAAAATAATTTCTTATTTACATTTAATTGTTGAATGTCTTTTTTTTTTTGGAGAAGTTTTTGTTATAGGGAGCGTGTGCTCACCAAAAAGAGAGAGACAGAGAGACAGAAAGCGAGAAATCACCCCCAGGGGGGGATGGCCACACTGCAATCCCTTCTCCTCCATTCTCCTCATGGGATCTTGGGCACGCACGCACACACACACCTGGCATGAGTTTAAGTCACCGGGTCCGGGACTTGAACTGTGGTCGACTACGTGGGAGTACAGCGATGTAGCCATTACACCAACTGCTGGTCTCTGTTGAGTGTCTTTGTAGGGTACATTATGGTTTTTCAAAGCATGCATGTAGTGTGAGAAAATCAAATCAAGGATGTTATCATATTCAACACTGCTCTATTTTTTTTTTAAGAATTATTTAATTTTATTTACTCATTCACTTATTTTTTAAATTTGACCAGAGAGAGAGAGAGAGTGAAAGAGGGAAAGTGAGAAAGCAAACCCCAGGTCCGGGACTTGAACAGCGGTCAGCTATGTGGGAGTGTCCAGCACCTTCATCACCACCACACTTGCTGGTCCCCAACATTGCTTTTCTTTTAAAGGAGTTTGTAGGAGGATGTGAAGAGTTGAGCTTAGGGACCAGCAGGTGGTGTAGCGGTTAAGACACTGGACTCCCACATTGTCAACTGCAGTCTGAGTCCTCGACTTGGTGGCTTGAAACTCATGATGGGTGGCCACGTGGGTACCCAAAATCCCGAAAGGAGCATGGAGGAGAATAGAGGAGAGAGGATTGATGTATCACTATACCCCCTGGGGGGGAGATGATTTCTTACTTTTAGTCTCTCTCTGTCTTCCTGGTGAGCACACACACCCTATAGCAAAAATATCTCAAAAAAAGAAAAATCTCTCAAAAAAAAAAAAAAAGTGTTGGATTTAGGCAGCTGGGAGCAGGTGTAGCAAGCAGCACTTGAATCAGGAATACACATAGACCCTATTCTAAATTTGAGTAAACACAATAAATTATTTGACAAACAGAGAAGTTGTCTTTTAGAATATGAATATTTTATATGTCACCCCAAGGTTCGTTATTTTAAAATTTTTCCAGGGCCAGCAGGTGGCATGGTGGTTAAAGGCACTGGACTCCCACATGGTCAACTGTGGTTCAAATCCTGGACCTGGTGGCTTGCTTCATCACTTTCCCTCTCTCTCTTTTTCTATCTCTCTCTGATAAAACTGAAAAATAATGATAATAAATAAAGTTAAATAAAATAATTCTTTTTTTTTTTGAGAGATTTTCACTGTAGGGCGCATGCGCTTGCCAGACAGACAGAGAGAGACATAGAGACAGAAAGTGAGAAATCACCCTCCAGGGGGGATGGTCACGCCGTAATCCCTTCTCCTCCATTCTCCTCTCGGGATCTTGGGCATGCATGCACACGTGCCCGGCGTGAGTTTTAAGCCACCGGGTCCGGGACACGAACCGCGGTCGACTACGTGGGAGTCCAGCGACATAGCCATTATACTAACTGCTGGTTCCCAATAATTCTTTTAATAAAACTAAATAAAGTGGCCAGATACCACATGGCCAACTATGAAGTTTGAATCCCAGACCAGCAGCTTGAAAAACATGCCAGGCACATGTGCGTGCGTGTCCAAAATCCCAAAAGGAGAAAAGGAGAAGAGATTGTAGTGTGGCCATCCCCTATGGGGGTCGGGGTGGATACTGTCTCACTTTTCCTCTTTAACTGTCTGGTGAGAACATGTACTTCTTAGCAAATGAAAAAAAAAAAAAAGGCAAAACAAAACAAAATTCTATCTATAGGGTCTGTAAAAGTTTAATAAATAATAATAACGGGACCAGCAGATGGTGTAATGGTTATGCCGCTGGACTCCCATGTAGTCGACTGTAGTTCAAGTCCCAGACTTGGCAGCTTAAAACTCACCCCAGGTGCATGTGCATGCATGCATACCCAAGATCCTGAGAGGAGAATGGAGGAGAAGGGATTGTGGCGTGGCAGTCCCCCCAGGGGGTGATTTCTCGCTTTCTGTTTCTCTGTCTCTCTGGTGAGCCTATGTACTCTATAGCAAAAATCTCTCTACAAAATAAAACAACAACAAAAAATAACAAGAGGGAAAATTCACATAAGCTGCATGTGAAATTAGGTGCTCATTGCATAATACCTGTAAAAGAATTAGGAAATACAAATTTTTGGGACCAGCAGTTGGTGTAATGGGTATGTCGCTGGACTCCCATGTAGTTGACCATGGTTTGAGTCCCGGACCCAGTGGCTTAAACTCACACCAGGTGCATGTGCGTGTGTGCCCAAGATCCCAAGAGGAGAAGGGACTGCGATGTGGCCATCCCTCCTGGGGCATGATTTCTCGCTTTCTGTCTCTCTGTCTTTCTGGTGAGCGCACGTGCCCTACAGCAAAAACAAAAAACAAAAAACAAAAAACAAAAACCCAAACAAACAAAAAAACAAAACAAAACAAAACAAAAACACATTTTAAAGGATAAAAAGTACAATAACTCACAATTTCAAAGGAGAAAGTTGTTCAATTAAATAAAGCACTATACAAATAACCAACATAGTAGTTGGTGAAATCATCAATTTCCAAGAAAACTATTGTAATTGATTTCCCTAATTTCTTCTAAAAAGGAGATTAAAAAAGGATGCTGATAAATTGCAAAGATAGGAGATGATTTCTACAGTCCTCTTTGGACTTGTTAACAGTTCACAAGTTATTCAAAGGAGCTGCTAGAAATCGGTAAGAAAGCTAAAGCAACATAGGAGGAGAGGCAAATTCCTATTAGAAAGGTGGAAGTTTCAAGTTTAAATAGAATTTGAGCCAAACCCAAGAGAATAAAAGGAGTGAGTTTGCTAATGCCAACAAAGCCAAGCTGTACTCCTGGAGGAGGTTGTAAAACAACTTTCCCACTAAAACCTAGGCTCGGGTTCCCTTCACCAACTCATTCCCCATGGCACTCAGTGACAATCTGAAAATTCCTCTAGTTTGAACAGAACAAAATAGACCTAGAACTTTTTTTCTCATCCAAGTACCTTAGTGGGTACTGCAATACAGACATTTAGATGGGAAGAGCCACGCGTTCGTCTGGGCTGGCTTTATAGCCTAGAAGTTAAAGGAGCCAGATCTCACATGCTGACGAGTGTTAGCATCCCAGCCTGGCGGCTTGAAAAACACACCCGCATGTGTACATGCACATCCCAAATCCTGACAGGATGGGAATTAGAGACGGGACTGTGGCAGGATCATGCTTTATTGGGGGCTGCTTTTTTTCTCTTTCGCTCTCACTCTCTCTGTCTCTGTTCTCCCTGGTGAGTGCACATACCCTCTGGCAATTAAAAGAAAAATTCAAGCAAGGTGAAAACTGTTGCTCCTATGCTAAATATAACCCAGAGCCCTACAGCATGAACCTGTGTTATTCTTAACTTGAATATAAACACAGACTTGGTGGAAGTTAGAAATGTTAGTCCTGGGGCTAGCAGGTGGAATGGTGTTTGGGACGCTGGACTCCCACATGGCTGACCTGCGGTTTGAGTCTCAGACCTGGCAACTTGCTTTCTCACTTTCCTTTTCTCTTTCTATCTCTCTGGTCAAATTGAAAAATAATAATAATAAATAAAATATAATAAATAACTCTTAAAAAAAAAAACGTCTGTCTTGAGACCAGATGTGCACACATAAAGTGTGATGTTCTGCAGGCAGTCCTGCATGGGAGGGTTCCTGGTTCAAGTGTGGAGGTCTCCCTGAGTACACTCGGCACACTTACCCATGACCCAGGACTGGCTGAAAGCAGGGGGTGGATCACAGCGTCAAAAGCTTGTTGGGGAAGTGGCTGTGTCTTTCTATCGGTGTCTGCCTGGCTGTCTATCTCTGTCTCTCTCACTTATGAAAGAGATTTCATAAGAGATGATTTTAATGGGGACAACAGATGGCATAATAGTTATGTCGCTGGACTCTTAGGCAGTTGACCAAGGTTTGAGTCCTGGATCCAGAGGCTTAAACTCATTCTAAGCATGTGTGTGTGTGTGTGCCAAAAATCCTGAAAGGAAGATGGAGAAGGAGTTGCATTGTGGCCATCCCCCCCGTGGGTGATTTCTCACTTTCTGTTTCTCTGTCTCTCTGTGTGTCTCTGGCGAGTATACACGCCCTATAACAAAAATCTCTTTAAAAAAGAGAGATGCTTTTATTTATTTATTTATTTTTGAGAGGTTTTCGCTATAGGGCGTGTGCGCTCGCCAGACAGACAGAGAGAGACATAGAGACAGAAAGCGAGAAATCACCCCCCAGGGAGGATGGTCACGCCGCAATCCCTTCTCCTCCATTCTTCTCTCGGGATCTTGGGCACGCAGGCACATGCGCCCGGCATGAGTTCTAAGCCACTGGGTCTGGGATGCGAACCACGGTTGACTACATGGGAATCCAGCGACATAGCCATTACGCTAACTGCTGGTTCCCTGAAAAAGAGAGATGCTTTTTAAAAAACAAATAAAGGTGTAGCTTTGAGGACTCAGAAGTGGTGGTGCACGCTGCTATGACACTCCTAGTCAAAGGCTGAGGTTACATGGGAGGTCCAGGTTTGGTTCCCAGCCCAACCTACACAGGAACTAGCTGGGCTCAGTGGCAGATACCCGTAGTCCTGATTGTTAGGAGGGTGGGGCAGGAGGATTCCAACAACCTACCTCTCTCTCCCCATCTCTCATAAATAAATAACTATTTCAAAAAAAGTGTTGCTTTGGGTGGGTAGCTCCAAACACAAAAACCTTCAAAATCCTTTAGAATATGTAAATTCTGCTCCAATATAGAGGAAAATGGAATAGATTCTGCCCTACTTTTGCTTTTTAATTAGTGTTATTGTGTTTATACATGTGGAACACTATAATCTTTATGTGAGAATATAAGATAAGTTTAGTAGGGCTGGCAGGTAGCGTGATTGTTGGGAGTATGGGACTCTCACATGGCCGACCACAGTTCGACTCCTGTACTTGGCAGTTTGCTTTCTCACTTTCCCTGTCTCTCTCTCATACTCTGTCCCTCTCTGGTCAAATTAAAGTAAACAAGTGGGTGCATAAATAAGGTTAGAGAAAAGAATCCTTAAAAAAGAAAAGAAAAGATGGGACCAACAGTTAGCATAATGGCTATGTTGCTGGACTCCCACGTAGTCGACTGCAGTTCGTGTCCCGGACCTGGTGGCTTAAAACTCACTCCAGGTGGGAACCAGCAGTTAGCGTAATGGCTATGTCGCTGGACTCCCACGTAGTCGACCGCGGTTCGTGTCCCAGACCCGGTGGCTTAAAACACGCCGGGCGCTTGTGCGTGCGTGCCCAAGATCCCGAGAGGAGAATGGAGGAGAAGGGATTGTGGCGTGACCATCCCCCCTGGGGGGTGATTTCTCGCTTTCTGTCTCTATGTCTCTCTCTGTCTGTCTGGTGAGCGCACGCGCCCTACAGTGAAAAAAAAAAAAAATCTCTCCAAAACTCACTCCAGGTGCGTGTGAAAAAAAAAAGTCTAAGATCAGTTTAGCAATTCTTTTTTTCATTGCTTTACCTGTTCCTACCTTTAAAATTTAAAGCCTTTTGGGGCCAGCAGGTGGTATGGTGCTTAAAGGCGTTGGATTTCCACATGGCTGAGTGCAGTTGAGTCCCAGACCTGGCAGCTTGCTTTCTCACTTTGCCCTTCTCTCTGTCTCTGTCTGGTCAAATTAAAAAACAATAATAACAAATGGAAATAAATAAATATTTTTTTGGAGAGGTTTTGCTATAGGGTGCGTGCGCTTGCCAGAAAGACAGAGAGAGACAGAGAGACAGAAAGCGAGAAATCACTCCCCAGGGGCGATGGCCACGCTGCAATCCCTTCTCCTCCACTCTCCTCCCGGGATCTTGGGCATGCACGCACACGCGCCCAGTGTGAGTTTAAGCGGCCAGATCCAGGACTCAAATCACGGTTGGCTATGTGGGAGTCCAGCGACATAGCCATTACGCCAACTGCTGGTCCCAATAAATAGTTCTTTAAAAATTTTTTTAAAGCCTTTCATAACATATATTTACCTAAGTACTACATACAGTTTTTAAAAAATAATCCCTTTATGGACCAGCCAGCAGGCAGCATGGTGGTTAAGGTGCTGAATTCCTACAAGGCTGACCACGTTTGGTTTGAGTCCCAGACCCAGCAGCTTGAAAATCATAACAAAGAAATAGATAAAAAATAAATAAATGAATGTTAAAAAAATTTAAATCATCCCTTTACGGATCCAGTCTAGTGGTACAGCTGGTAGCAAGTGAAACAACAGTGCTGGACGCCACTTGGCCAATTGCAGTTTCAGATCCTTGGGTCAGCTTGGAAACGCACTGGCTGTGTGCATGGGTGGCCAAGATCTTGAGGAGTCAGGAGCCAGGGAGAGGAATCACAGCATGATGGGACCCTGCTGAGGACCCTTCTGTCTCCTTCTCTCTCTCCCCCTTTGCCTGTGCTTAAGCTTGCACTATCATGAATAAAGTAAATAAATCTAAAGAAAAATAATATGCCTAGAATGTTTCTAGAATGACTATTATTTCTGTATAGTGTTTTCTTTATATGCTACTTGCTCACCTTTAGCAATAACCTACTGCTAACCCCAGTGCTTATAAACTTTCCATTATTCTAAGAGCCCAGTGAGCAAAAAGAATTACACCTTTCACTATTTAATCACCAAATTAGATTTTCTTTGCAAACAGCCTGAGGTTAGGTCTGTAATATTATGTATCTCTTAATTCTACTTTGAAGGTAACAGTTACCACCCTGCTCAGTTGCTGAATAAAATATCCATATTCTTTTCTGTGATTCAGGCATAAAGCCCTATTGATTATGTTAAGTGGCCACTTACAAGGTTGCCTTAGGCAATTGCTTGTTGAATTCACTGAATAAGGTTTTCTGGCCTTGGCAGAGGCAAAAAACTACAGACCTCCTCACAACCCTCTCCTGGTGAAAGGTTTCGATGGCCTCCTAGGGCTCAGCATGAAGCCTCAAGTGTTTGTGAGGACAGCAAGACACAGGAGACCCGGTTCCTCCCATCTGTCCAACTTCACTACAAGACATGACTGTCCTTGCTCCCTCTTTTTTAAAAAAAATATTTATTTATTTAACTTTTGTTATTATTATTTTTTTAATTTGACCGGAGAGAGACAAATAGAGAAAGGGAAAGGGAGAAAGAAGGCTGCCAGGTCCAGGACTCAAACCATGGTCAGCCACGTGCGAGTCCAGCGCCTTAACCACCACACCACCTGCCAGCCCCTGTCCTTGCTCCTTGTAATAAGACCCACCACCACAGCCACCGCCACAATCATAACGAATACCTACGGAGGGACCAAGCATGTACGGTGGTTCACATGATGCTCACAACCGCTCTGTGAAGGAGGCACTGTTGCTTTCCTCACTCCCAGAGGGCCAGTGACCTGCCTGAGACCACCTCACAGCCAGGATCCGAACACAGGCTGGCAGTTCCACATGTGTCTTCTTGAACATTGGTATTGACCCTTACTCAAAGGTAGGATCCAGGACAAAGTGGATCTCAGTAATTCTTTATGGAATGACTAAGCGAGTGCTACAATTAGTCACCAGTTCCATGCAGCTAACTGTGACTTCTCACTTTTCTAATACATGTATATGGGCTTCAAGGAAGATTGAAATGGATAATGTAGAAATGTGGGTTTGCAAACTATATCTTTATGTTTCTTTTTCTTTTTTATTTTTTTGAGAGGTTTTTGCTATAGGGCACATGCGCTTGCCAGAAAGACAGAGACAGAAAGCAAGAAATCACCCCCCAGGGGGGATGGCCACACCACAATCCCTTCTCCTCCATTCTCCTCTCGGGATCTTGGGCACGCACACACACACACCTGGCATGAGTTTAAGCCACTGGGTCTGGGACACGAACCGCAGTCAACCACGTGGGAGTCCAGTGACATAGCCATTACGCTATCTGCTGGTCCCTATCTTTACGTTTCTTTGCTCAAGAAATATCTCTAAGCATCTATGATATGTCAGATATCCAGGTTGGAATGAGACAGTACCCTGCCCTCAGAGAGCTGGGGGCTTTTGTGTAGGGCATACTAAGGAAGAAGCATTTCTTTCTTTTTCTTTAAATAATTTTTATTTATTTAATTTGATTTATCATTATTAGTTTTAATTTGCTATAGGGCATATGTACTCAAGAGAGAGACAGAGAGAAAGAGAGAGAACGTGAGAAAGCAAGCCACCAGGTCCAGGACTTGTACCACATCTGGCCCTGTGAGAGTCCAAAGCTTTAACCACCCCATGCCACCTGCTGTCCTGGGAACAGGCCATTTCTCCCAGAGTGCTGAGTGCTGAGTGCTACTCAGAGACAGAAAGATATTCACTGAGCTGAGTCTTGGGAAGGGTTCAAGGCAATGGACGCATGCTTTTAAAACAAAGTCTGGGCCTCTCTGCGGCCTCTGACAAAGTAAAAATAAACAAAGTCAGTTTATTCTACACGTGTGCATTGTGCCTTAACCTTTTGTGGGACATGGGAACAGTGCCTGGACTGAGGAACAACTCAGTAGGTGTCTGTCAAACAAAAGAAGGGCCCACTAGGAGGCCAGCTAGCTGGAACTGCTCACATTGTTTGGGAAAATGCATTTCAAATTCTCAGTAACTTAAGAACGCAAGTAATTCTGGTCTGTACACCAGAGCAGCAGATAATCTCCTGTTTGCACACCCTCACCCTATACATGCTTCTTAAAACATGGGTGGGGGAGAAATCTGGGGCCGGGGCGGGGGTGGTACAGTGGTAATGTAACTGGACCCTCGTGGGACAGGCCCTGGGTGCATGTCCTGGAACTTCTCTGAGCATGCCAAGCATTCACCTGATCATCTCGGCCCATGATCCAGTGGGCTGAGATGGGGGAAATCGTGGCATGAGGACCCTGCTGGAGGTGCCTCTCCATCATCTCGTTCATGGAAGAAAGAAAGAAAAAAAAATGTAAAAGAGGACCAGCGGGTGCCCTGGTAATTTGGCACTGGACTCTCACATGGCTTAACACGGTTTGGGTACTGAACTCGGTGACTTGAGGAGCATGTGGGGCATGTGTTGTGTGTGCCTAAGGGGAGAGTGGAGAAGAGGGGGTTGCTGCATGGCTGTTTCCCTCTTGCTGTCTTTCTCTGGTGAGTACATGTGCCCTGCGGCAAAAACCTAAAAAAAATCAAAACAATTGAATGATAGGATGTCAATAATCAAAATAACGAAGAGAACTCCAGGTGGGTATCACCCATTCACACATCATCCTCTCTTTCCTTCTGCAAATGGTCTATTTTTGAAGACAGCTATGCTTGTCCATTTAAAAGTTGTCTTCAGAGTTAGAAAACCGGGATCTGTCCTGCTGTTGTCTGTCATGCACGTTCAGGAACACTTGAGTTACTACAATCCTAAGGTTTCTGTGGGAGTCATTGTGTTTTTATAAAACAAGCAAGTCAAAATTTCAGGTTTCGTGACTGTTTTATATAACCGTACAATGTTTTTCTATATATACCAAACAGCCTCCTCAAATACATGCTAAGCTACTCATTCCAAAGCATCACAATGTTTTTTTTTTTTTTTTTTTCAGTCAAAACGTGAACTGTTTTGACATTTCCAAATAAGAAACTGTCGCTTTCAGCATTCGATAAGACTATTCTAATAGCGGGCTGAAACCACTGAAACTGGCTTGTGGAGAGATGTGGCGTGCTTAGTAATTGGCACAGGGGACTGACGACAACTCCAAATCAGGCTGCCAGGTAAGCTAGCCTCCGGAAAGACCGGATAAAGGCCTATCGCAGACAAGGCACCTAGCTGCGACGTGTTTCCCTGTTGTTTCACCGCACAAACTGTACATCTAGCTTCACAATAAAGTGCTATTTTTGCACAAGCAAAATGTAATAGTTACACCTTCAGTTTGTGCATAGCTTTCTATGAAAAATGTAAAAGATTTTCCAGAAAATATTTATGTCATCTTAATTCAAAAACGATACATGATTATTTCATAATTGTCCTCTTTGTCCATTATTACCATTAAAGGTGAAAAAGGGAAAGAACAACCAATAACTTGTTAATGGTTTAGTTGAGAAATGCCAGGTTAATTAAAAAAAAAAAAAAGGAACAATGTTTCCTAAGATTTACTACCATTTTATTGAAGGGCAGACTTTCTTTAAAATTCCAGATGTGAAATTGCCTTAGGAAAATTCCGTTGCTGTGGTGGAAAATGCAGTGAAGGTCCTCAACAGGGTGCCGCTTGTCTGGGACCCCAGCTGGCCGGCTTTCGCCTAGGTCAATGGCTGCCAGCCATGAGTGGGCGCTGGACCACAGGCTCGCAGGGAAGACCTTCCAGTTGCCTTTGGGTGACTTAACTACAAAGCTGCACTCTGTGTTAAAAGTCTTCCCATAGCAAGTCATAAAGTGCTATTTCTTGGCTTTTATGACCTTTTTTCTTTTAAAGAACTTCATTCCCCTGTAGCAGCTAGAACTACAAGGAGGTCTTCAAACAGTTTCTGCCAAATGTATATGATGAAAAAACTATGGATGGATTTAAAGATTGCATCAAAAAAATCTAAATTGCAGTTTTCTCAGTTTTTATATATACGATTAAGTATAATCTCACCCAGCAGTGCTATTCTCAGAAAGCAAAAGACGCTGTGGATAGGGCAAATATGAGTTCGTTCGTTTTCCTTGGTCAATTGAACAACCAGCAAACACGCAGGAGATTAAAAAAGAAAAAAGGAAAACACTTGGCATCCTTAACCAGGTGTCCTGAATTACATGATTGTAGAAAATTTTCATTTGCAAGCCGTCCTAACCTTTAGGGTGCAGTTTAGACTGTAGTCTATAGAGAGTTAGGAAGTCAGGAGCACTGCAGAGTTTGAGAAAGAGCACTTCTGTCAAAAAAAAAAATCAAAGGACAATGAGCTCAAGTCTCAGTGTAGTGCTAGACATGCATCCTACAAAGAAACCTTCCCTGTCACTGCCATCATATCTCATTTCAGACTGTTTCCTGGTGGTTTTTAGAAAATACCAGTAACCTATGTAATCCATTTGAGCTGTCAGAGAGCTTAAATTCAGAAGAGTTATTCTGATGTTAAGATGGCTAACTACACCTTCTAATTAACATGCACCCACTCAAGACTTTCTATGCAAAGGAAATACCCTGCTCTCTTTTTCCTGAAATACAGGCACCGACCTACCACTGGATTTGGTATTTATTTCACCTGATTTGACCAATTAACCATGTCTTTACCAAGTTCTTACAGCAGAGGAAGTTACATTCCAGGCATAAAGTTGGAAACCTGTGCTGAAGGATTTTATAAGATATACAAATTACAGGCAAATAAAATAATTCTATCCATGTTCCTTAAACATTATTTTGCAAAATTATGCAGTGAAGGTTAACCTTGCTAACCTATAGTTCTGTATACATTGAAAAAGAAATAAATAGGAACCAGATCTTCATATTTAAGATGGAGAATTATATTTTTAGATACCACAGATAAATGAGAAATTTAGTATTTGTAATCTTTGAAGTCTGTATTCAAGCTTATACAATCTCTGGCCTAGCCATAGGGATGCATGGCAGCACGCTGCTCTGCAGTGCTGGAAGCCATATAGATGATCGGGCTTGGGTTCAGGGTTGCCTGGTATGTGCTGGGCGCATCCAGCTCACAATCTCGGCTGCCTGAGAAGGCTGTGAGGAGGATTACGGCACAAGACCCTGTTGAGGATGCTTGTCTCTCTCTCTCACAAAAGAAATTTTTTACACAAAGATGTATACCATTCTATTATCTGGGACTATTTGTTAGACAGTATAGAAATGATGTCAGAGAAAGGGGGGATATAACCCACAACCATTGGAGATGGCAGGTGGCATGGTAGTTAAGGTCACTGGATTCCCACATGGATAATCACAGTTCGAGTCCCAGACCTGGTGGCTTGTTTTCTTGCTTTCACTCTCTCTCTCTGTCCCTCTCTGGTCAAATTCAAAATAAATAAAGTTAAATAACATAATTCTTTTAAAAAATACCCACTACTAATGAGGCCAGCAGGTGGCATGGTGGTTGAGGGCGCTGGACTCCCACATGGTAAACCATGGTTCGAGTCCTGGACCTGGTGGCTTGGCTTCTCACTTTCTCTCTCCCTCTCAGGTCAAATGGAAATGAATAAATAAATGGATAAATAAAGTTAAATAAAATATTAAAAAAATCCCCACTACTGCTATAAAATTTATTCTTTTCAGACTTCAATTTGGACTAGGTTGTTATTTAGTTACAGTTGTGCTTTGCTATGGCCGAGACCAGCAGTCCCAGCTCTGCACCATCATCTCTCACATGCTACCACTATTCACATGGAAAGTTGGGCAGGAATAGATGAACAGTGGACGTCTGATTCTGGAAACAACATTCCTAATTTGGCAGATCAAAATGTCCAGTCTCATGCAAAAACCACATGCGCTATTGGGAGTTCTGATAATTGGTAAAAATATCATTAACTTTGGTTAATAATCTAAAAAATACTAGTAGAATTCTAGCCTCAAAAAGAACAAAACTGTCTAATAGGCTCTGTGATGCCTGAAATGCTATAAATCTCTGATGACAGGTTATATCCTTCCCTCTTCCCTGAGGCATTTGTCACATTGCCAGACAAGATGAGAATGTGATAAGCCTCAGAAAGTTTTTGAAAATATTAGAAATATCATGTTAGGGAAGTGGCTTAGAGGTTAGACTTTTTGAAGCCAACATCCTTCAAAATGCCTACCACGAATGATCAACTGTCATGTGGTACAGATGGTGGAAAGAAAAAAAGAGTGCCAGCAATGGGCTATCCACCCACTAATAGTTCTTCCTCTTGTTGTGTGTTGTGAAGATCCTATTTTTTTTTTTTTTTAATTTGCCAGAGGGTGATCACCAGAGAGAGACAGAGAGAAAAAAAACGGGAGAAAGCACCTTCCATGGGGTAGGGTATGGTCACACCACAACCCCTTCTTCAGCATCTCTCCCTCCTCTTGGGATATGAGGCACACTCGTACACAAGCCGGGCATGTTTTTTAAGCTGTTGGGTTTGGGACTCAAACTATGTAGTCAGCCATGTGAGATTCAGCTGCTTTAACCACCAGGCTGTGGGCCGGCCCAGAAAGATTCATTTAAAAATACGACACTAGACAATTCACAAGGAGACAAAGACAATTTTCATTAAGAAAAGACCTTCCCAGTCACTTCCTCTCTCTTCCCCAACCTATCTTCTACCAAACTTTCTTAATACTCCACCCAAGTGTTTCTCCCGAATACTACTTTTTTCTACTCCATTCAACTTAACAATTTTGTAACAGTCACAGAACAATTTATTGAGGGCATTTATATTCTGTGGCTATGTGTTTTCCAATGTGTTATTTACCATGCAAAGTTAACTCTCTCTTGTCCAAAAATTAATGAACTAATTTGGTTTAATATAAGCTCATAGTTTTAGAAGGCCCAAAAAAGTTTGTTTTTTAAGAGAATTTTTTGCTATAGGGCTCTTGTGCTTGCCAGAGAGACAGAAAGTGAGAAATCACCCCCCAGGAGAGATGGCCATGCCTCAATCCCTTCACAGTGGTTGGCTACATGGGAGTTCAGCAACAGTCATTACGCTAACTGCTGGTCCCTAGATGTCTGTTTTTGATAATAATGACTCAATGCTTACATACAGTAACTATGGAAGCTATATCTAAAAATGACCAAGGTGGGGATGGAAGGTAGCATGGTGGTTAAGGGTGAAGGACTCCCACATGGCTGACCGTGGTTTGAATCCTGGACCTGGGGCCTTGCCTTCTCACTTTCTCTCTCTCTCTCTTTTACTCTGTCCTTCTCTGATCAAATTAAAATAAATAAATAAAATGAAATAATTCTTTCAAAAAAAAAAAAAAAGGATGACCCAGGTATATTCCTAATTCAAAACTATGTTGAGAGGGACCAGCAGATGGCATAATGGTTATGTCACTAGACTCCCACGTAGTCGACTGCAGTTCAAGTCCCAGACCTGGTGACATAAATCTCATGCCGGGTGTGTGTGCATGTGTGCCCAAAATCCCTAGAGGAGAATGGATGAGAAGGGACTGGGGCATGGCCATCTCCCTATGGGATGATTTCTTACTTTCTGTTTCTCTGTCTCTCTGGCAAGTGCATGCGCCCTATAGCAAAAAACTCTCTCTAAAACAAAACCAAACCATGTTGGGAATTTGTCATGATCACTGAGCTACCATCTTATGGCTACTCCAAGGAAAATGGGTGAAAATATAATGTCCCATCACTTTTAAATCAAAAGGCAAAGATATCTTATTTCTTGTATTAGAAAATTAAAGTGTAGATGAGTTGAGGCTCAGGAAATGATACCTTAAGATACGGCTCTTTGACATGCTGAGTGCTTTTGAAAAAGGCTTTCATTCAGAAGGAGTGCAACTGTCTTGGATTCCCTCCCTGAAATCAACATTAACCAGAGAGAATTAACTTCTATCACAGGAAAGACTGAAAAACGCAAGCACAGCTGGACAGACCTTGTCTCGGGCTATTATCCGTCTCTGGAGCTCCCTCGGATTCCAAAAAGAATCATTTATAAGCTAATTTGGACTCATTTGTTGCCCATTGCCAAAAATCATTTACCACAATCGCCTATATTTCCCTTTTCACTATGAAGAGGGTATTTAAGATTCAACTATGTGGTCCCTCTTTGAATCGCATCCCCCACCCCCAGAGATAGGGTCTTGCTCTGTTGTGCAGGTTGGTCTCAAACCCATGATTTTTCTGCCTCAGCTTCCCAAATAGGTATGGGTCTGGGTCATTTTGCTCAGTGTGAGTCTCATACTGGGCTTCTGCACTTAGGCTTATGCACATTAATAAATTTGTTATGGTTTTTCTCCTGTTAATCTGTCTTTGGTCAACCATTTCAGCAGACTTAGACTTGAACCTTCGGAAGGAAAGTTTGAACTTCTCTATGTTGGAGCTCAGGACACGCGATCCCAAAGACCGGCACTTAGAACCTGCTGAATTAAAGAAACGGCTTCGAACCAGGCGCTCTCTGACCTTCCTCCTGCCTGCCTCTCCATCAGCTTTGATCCTCTTACTCTCTCCAAGCACAGGGAGGGCTTTTACTCTGATATCCTTTACCTGCTTAAAGACTGGACCCTTCAGAGAGGAAAACAATGACCTTGGGCCTGCTTCTGAGGTTTATTAACCAATTTAATATTGCAGGAAGGAAGCCAGGAATGTTAACATACTGGGGAGATTTTGTTACAAGCTATTACTCATCTCCCTGGCTCATCAACTCCCAAAGAGAAAGATTTACCCACTGTCTGAATAGGGGACCCATTCTTCCCCTCCCACATATCATGTACTTGAGGGGCCAGCAGATAGCATGATGGTTAAGATCCTGGACTCCCACGTGATCAACTGAAGTTTGAGTCCTGGACCTGGAGGCTTGAAAATCACTCTGGGCATGTGTGTGTGCATGCCTAAAATCCCAGGAGGAAAATGGAGGAGGTAGGATTGTGGTATGGCCATCCCCTCACTGGGGGGTGATCTTTCACTATCCCTCTCACTGTTTCTCTTTCTCTCTCTCCCCTGTAAGCATATGTGCCATATGGCAAAAACCTTAAAAAAATTATGTAGGTGAAAATTCATCCCACTCTGATTTTCCTCTCCCCTATACACGGGTATAAAGTCTCTACTATCTTGTCCCTCTTTGAGCTCCTATTTCAATGGATCCTGTATATATCTGTATACATGAAATAAAATTTGGAAGGCTTTTCTCTTTTTTTTATTTTTATTTTTTAAATAACTATTTTATTTTACTTATTTATTTTAATTTGACCAGATAGAGAAAGAGAGAGAGAAAGAAAGTGAGAAAGCAAGCTGCCAGGTCCGGGACTCGAATCACAGTCAGCCATGTGAGAGTCCGGCACCCTCAGCCACCATGCCACCTGCTAGCCCCGAAAGGCTTTTCTCTTATTAATCTACCCATCGTGAGTGATTTTCAGCAAACCCTAAAAGAAAGGGGTAATTCTTTTGCCCCTATACCTACATATGATAACAGGGTAATATTATAAAGGGAAAAATTAGTATGGGGAGAGAAATCAATCTGAAGATATTAAAGATATCCTTGAATACCTTTTAATTTCTTTTAAAGAGGAAGATTCAAATACATTGTTACATAATAGAACTAAAGGAAGTTAAGAAAAGTTACAAATATACTTGAAATATATTTGAAATCAGTTGATAAAGTACTGACTACAGTGAATTCACTGTATACACAGGATGAGGAAGAAGAATATTGGCTTCTTTTTTCTCAAACTCATAAATACTGGAGTTATTGTTGTTGTTAAAGGCCATATTATTTTTTGCATTTATCTCTAAGACTTAATCATAGATGTTCAATAAAAATTACAGAAGGCCATTGTTTTGGACTAAGCTTCTACACTAAGTTTCAACAAACGAGACTAAAAATCAAAATGGAGTTACTCGTGCTAAAGTTCTCTTGTTGCCAAGCCAAAACTAAGTTGTTATCCGACCTGAGAAAGCAGGTGACATAGATAAGTCGTTTTTTTAAACAAGCCAGTTTCAAGCTACGTGATTATGAAGTTTCTTCCTTTTTAATCTTTTTTTTTTGAGAGATTTTTTTTCACTGTAGGGCGCGTGCGCTCACCAGACTGACAGAGAGCGACATAGAGACAGAAAGCGAGAAATCACCCCCCAGGGGGGATGGTCACGCTGCAATCCCTTCTCCTCCATTCTCCTCTCGGGATCTTGGGCATGCACGCACACGCGCCCGGCGTGAGTTTTAAGCCACCGGGTCCGGGACACGAACCGCGGTCGACTACGTGGGAGTCCAGCGACATAGCCATTACGCTAACTGCTGGTTCCCCCTTTTTAATCTTCATGCAAAAGAAGTAAGCTGAAGTAAACTGATGTCAACTCACACATTATTTTTCTATTGTTCTACCTCTCTATCTGCCTTATAAGGAAAGTCATTCTGAAATGAACAATCTGCTTTTTGTTGTTTCTGCTTTCTTCAGTCTTTCTCTGCCAATCAAACCAAACTCCTCTGCTCAGCTCACTGGAACACTTATTCTGCCTCATGGATTGAAGCGTGCCTGATTCTAGAATTGCAAATAAAGCCAATTAAGACTTTTAAACAAAATTGTAGTAATTTTGTCTTCTGACACAAAAAGAAATCCTGGTCAAGTGATACTTAAATAGAATAATACAGGGAGAACACAGCATTTATCAGGCAAACCGGGACACTTTTAGAATACAGCAGGTGCAATTAATAATTATGTTGGGACATTGGACATAGGCCAAGATGTATGGTCACTCAGATCTGGAGCAATTTCTAGAGTAAATAACATCAATAAAGTTTAGCTGTCATGCCATCCTTTTCCCATTATGAAAAATATCTCTTTCCAAAACATGATTGAAATCTTTCCTGAGGTTATATTTCAAAATCTAAAAATATCACATTGCCCAAAGTTCACTGAAGTATTCAAAAAAATATCTTTGGAAGACCTAGTTGTAAAAGGATTTTATTTTATTTTATTTTGGTTAATCTCAAAGTTATTTGGATTCCAAAGTACTGATGGAATGTAAACAAATCAAAGGGATATGTTTGCTGTTATGGGTCCAGATGTAGATCTTGATGCCACTGGTAATAAAGTATAATTATTGAATTACTACAAAAAGGATTAACTTGCACTTAATTTGCATTTGTTTAAATATTTGGGGCATGAACACCAGCGACTAACAAACTGAGAATAAACAAAGAATCCTAAAAAGAGTTACTATGGATAGCCATATATTTCTTTTTATTTCTTGCTTTTCTCTCTCTCTCTTTTTTTTTTTTTTTTTTTTTTGTTTTTTTTTATAGTTTTTTTTTTAGATTTTTGCTATAGGTGCATGTGCTTGCTGGAGAGACAGAGAGAGACAGAGGGACAGAAAGTGAGAAATCACCCCTAGGGAGGATAGCCACGTCTCAGTCCCTTCACTTCCATTCTCCTCTTGGGATTTTGGACACTCATGTGCACATGCCCGGCATGCATTTAAGTCACTGGGTCCAGGACTGGAACTACGGTCGACTATGTGGGAGTCTAGTGATGTAAACATTACACCATCTGCTGGTCAGATTTTAAAAATAATTATTTTTAAGAGGCTTTTGCCTTAGGGTGCATGCACTCGCCGTAGAGAGAGAGGGACAGCGAGAGAGAAAGTGAGAAATTGGAATCTTGGCCATGCCTGCACATGAGCCCGGTGTGATTTTCAAGCCATCAGGTCCAGGACTTGAACCACGGTTGGTTGTGTGGGAGTCCAGCAACGTAACCACTAGGCCATTTGCTGACCCCTTATCCATATGTTTAGAATACTATTCATAAATATCTGACTCAGTGTAGCCAAAGACAAATAGTCATGTCTGAAGTAAGGTTCACAGAATTGCAGAAATCTACGCTGCCTGTGAAGTCAGCAGACTGCTAGGAGCAGCAGCCCTCTGTGCCCAGAGAACGTGTGGCCCACACAGCAGACCTGTGGGTGAGGCTTGTGGGTGTACCCACTCTGCAAGTTTTAAAACAGGGGTTTCTTCAAACTCAGTTAGCCCAGGAGAGTCGAGAAGAAAGTAGTGGCTTGGAAAAAAGATCTGGGATTGGGATCAGCAGTTGGTGTAATGGCTATGTTGCTGGACTTCCATGTAGTCGACCGTGGTTTGAGTCCTGGACCCGGTGACTTAAACTCACATCAGGTGCATGTGTGTATGAGCCCAAGATCCCGAGAGGAGAATGGAGGAGAAGGGACTGTGGTGCGGCCATCCCCCCTGGGGAGTGATTTCTCACTTTCTGACTCTGTCTCTCTCTGTCTTTCTGGTGAGCGCAAATGCCATATAAAAGATCTGGGATTGCATGAAAAGCCAAGAGACATGAGGAAGTACTCCCTGCTGTGGATGAGACTTTGAGAAAAGAGAACAGGCCATGGGAAGCAGTTGTCCCACTTGAAACCCACCCCCTCCCCCAATTCCCAGTTGGTACTTTTTGGAAGGTAAGGTAGACTATGATGAACTGGCACTAAGGCAACATGAAAAGTACAGTGGGATCCTTGGGGGACACAGGGACAGGGAAAAGGTCAACAAGAAAGGAGGCTTTATAAAATGGGTTCAACAATCCAACAACCAAAGCTCCTGAGGTACAGCCTTGGCCAGTCTGTGGTTTTATCCATTTGTTATGTGAGATTTTTATATCTGCTTTTTTTCTTCTGCTAATTGGTTTTCATCGAGGCCCAGTTTCCCAACCTCCAAAGCTGACCTGGAGTGGAGGAGTGCTGAAGAAGGACTGGCTGAAAGAACTAAAGAAAAATGACAACTGCTGCCCTGGGGAGAGCTCTGTTTTTTTTTTTTTTTTGTCCCCAAGTCTCTTGCTTTGAAGTCTGATTCTGTGACTATATAGTCATCTAAAATGGGCCAGACTAAGGACAGGAGAGGGACAGGGAGGGGAAAGAACAAAGCAGCTGTATTTAGAAAGAAGATACGTGGGGCCATCTCATCCAGCGTGTGCTGAGCCACAGTTAAAGGCAAAGGAGGGCTGGAGGGAGGCTGGAAAGGAGGTACACAGGGACAGGCTGGGAGGGCTCAGTAGAGGAGCACGCAGGGACACTAGCAGTGGCACTGCCAGATGGCCATCATGGAGAAATGGTTGTGCACTGTAGGGGAGGCAAGACCGGAGGCCAGAAGCCTGCATCCAGGTGGATAAAAGACAGAATGCAGAAAAGGGAATGGAAAGTTCTCGAAACGTCCAGGAGGTAAATTTGATAGGACTTGTGGTAAGATGAATGTGGAAAAAGTAAGTGGAAGATAACATGCACGTTTCCAGTTTGGATAAGTTGGGAGATGTGTGTGTGTGTGTGTGTGTGTGTGTGTGCGCACACACATGCATGTGTTTCAGTCTTGCCATAGGGTGTGTGGGCTTGTTGGAAATGAAGAGAATGAGAGAGAAAGAGAACGAGAGAGGACGAGTGCTCACCACCTGGGGAGACGGCCATGACACAATCCCTTCTCCTCTATTCTCCTCTTAGGATTTTGGACACATAAACACACTCCTGGTGTTTTTCAAGTCACCAAGTCCAGGATTTTTATTTTATTTTTCTCTTTAAATTTATTTATTTTTACATTAATTCACTATATATCATTACAGCATACAAATGAATTTTCCATCCAAAATACACTGTGTATTGGCTCAATCAAGCACATCAACATACATGTTATCAGCAAATAATTTTCCAATTCTTATGTCTTGTATACTTTGTTTTTTGTTTTGCCATCCTTGATTCCCTATCCCTCACCCTCTGCCATGTCCCACCCTCCT
>NW_006205727.1:333397-343461 GCF_000334495.1 Tupaia belangeri chinensis
TGAAATTCCTCTTTTAGATCTTGCATGAATTTCCTCACCTCCTGGAACTCAACAACTTCTTTCTCCTTCCTCTTCAGCAGTTCATTGTCTCTCTTCTCTTCCATCTCTGTTAGTTTTGCCATTATGAATGTTCTGAATTCCTTATCAGACATTTCCATGAATTCCCTTGAACTGTGTGTGGATGAAGACGAGTTATCCTTTTCCCTCGGAGGAGAGGTATTTTCCTGCTTTCCCATATATCTTGTGGTCCTGCAGCGATTTCTAGTCATCTGGTTGAGATGGTCAGTTTTTTCAAAACTTGCGAGTTCAATCTGAGCGTTGAGGAGATTGCAGAAAAAGAAACAGAAAGAAACAACAGCAACAACAGCAAAAAAAACAAACAAGAAACAGAAAAAGACAAGAAGAAATGAAGATAAAAACTTTCCAATAAAACAAACAAACAAAAAATTTTTAAAAAATTCAGTAAAAAATCAAAAACTGGAAAACTGTGCGGTGCGCAAGCGCGCTGCACAAAATTCTAAAAAGCAAAAATTAAAAAAAAAGAGAGGAGACAGAGACCGAGATAGAGGTAGAGAGAGACAAAGACAGGTACAGAGACAGGAGGCCTGGAGGGGGTCTTCCTACCACACGAGGTTTGGGTGCTGGAGGCCGGATTATCAGTGGGAAGTCTTGATTTCTGTTTCCCCAAAATGGCTGTTTTGCAGAATCCATTAGGCTGTGTCTTCAAGAAAGCCTGTTCCCTTTGCCTCTCCACGCGAGTTTTGGGTGCTGGAGGCCGGATTTTCAGTGGGACGTCTTGATTTCTGTTTTCCCAAAATGGCTATTTTGCAGAATCCATGAGGCTGTGTCTTCAAGAAGAACCAAGTCCAGGATTTTAACCGAGCAGTCAGCTATGTGGGATTCAGCCACCTTAACCTCTATGCCACTGGTGAGCAAAGAGGGGTTCTGAAGCTACCCCGCTAGAAGGATGGAGATGGTAGGGAAGATCTGAGTGGCCGAGAGGGAGGTAGCTGCTGTGACAGACGGCACTCTCGGCACTCTCGGGGCTGGTCTCAAGCTAACTGGGAAGAAGTGTCTTGGGTTTGTAGGACACTGGGACTCTAGTCTGGCTGCTCACATTTAGTAAATGCGTGACTCACAGGGATCCTTTCAACCATTTGGAACCTGCTTCTTTATTTGCAAAATGATAGAACTGACCCAGAGGTATGTTATCAAGGTTAAATGAGAATGTTTGTAAATGCATTCTTTAGTTTTGATGCTTTAAGTAAATACATTTGTCTCTCTCTCCTTCCTCATTCATCGAATATTATGAGCTATTTTGAGCCAGGCACCAGAGACAAGGAAGTGGATAATAATTCTCACTGGGGTTGATAGTCATCAGGGTCTGGTGTCTCAAACTTGGCTTTTCACTTGAAAAACATTTATTTACTCATCAAGGAATAAAACCTGGTTAGCCAGGTGGAATCCTGTTTCCTTTACGCAGGGTTCAACCACTATACCACAGTGCTTGCCCAAATAAAACACTTTTGAGCCACCACTATATGCTTGGTTCTAACACAGAAACTCAAGTAACTCAACTGTTCTCTCGGAGGATCTTTTGAGGCTCAGAGTACAGAAAATAACATGAAGAGATGAGTTAGAATATGTGCTGAGCACTGTAATGGAGGTCTGGAGTCAGGAACTGAATGAATTTGCATGGCATCCTTGCCGAAGTGCTAGCTAATATTACTACTCTAACTTCTGTTCGTGAGAGGCAAAGAGATTAGTGTTACTATTTGAAACAATCACACACATTACTATTTCAAATAGTATGATTATTTGAAACAACAACTATTTGGAACTAAACTGCTGCTGGGGACAAACACACAACCTTAACAAAACGTCCAGCAGAGTTAACCCTTGTATCCTTCTTTAGTGTCTTATAACGAGTGTGAGAGACTGTCAATCCAAGTGATCTGATGTGTACTAAAAATGCTCCCGAATGGACATAATCGATTATTAAACATGCACCTGTCGAATATGCATTCTGTGCCAGGAATTCTCCTAAGGGCAGAATACACTTCTTAATGAACTCTAGTGGTTCCCAAAAGTCTACACTGACTCTTGAAAGGACTGCTTTTTGAGACCTTTATTTATAAAAGCCGCTGGGGCTCAGCCTTGTATAGAAATTTTCAGCTTTGCCAGATTATTTCTGAAGTATTTTGCAAATGGAATTAAAGCACTGGTCTAATATTATTATTTTAATTATTAATTTAATTTATTATTATTATTATTAAATTTGCTATATAACATGTATGTTCACTAGAAAGAGACAGAGAGAGAGAGGGAAAATGAGAAAGCAAGTTTCTAGGTCCAGGACTTGAACCATGGTTGGCCATGTGGGAGTCCAGCAATTTAACCACCATGCTACCTGCTGACCCGAATATTTTAAAATATTTCAATTTTTTTTTCCCCAAGCCATATTCTCTTCCACTTATAGTATAGGAACAGTAAGTCCCAAAGGATATCAACATCCAAGACAGAAGGTAAGAAGTGTAAGGATATCACTTTGGGTGGGATGTGCATTCCTTTTAAACACACACACGGAACAGCACACAGAGAAACAGGATCGTCCTTACAGAGCTTCATTTTACAATGCAGTATTTACAATGTCTGATAATGGGAGATTTGCACATCTTTGACGTTTAATAAATATTCATCATGAAAGGACTCTGGCCCAATAAGTGCCTACCTGGAGATGAAACTGAAGAAAATAAATTGAACATACAAATTGAAAACACTCTGTCAATTATTCTAAGTGACAAAATCCCCCAGTGTAAATACTAACTGTGCAACATGAAAAAACCACACATGGTAAGGTGGCAAATATACTTGTTAGGGGAAAAAATGAAATGACAGAAGCTCATTTTAGAGTAGGAAGGTAATTTTACTCTATTGCGCACATGTCAAAAACTACTAGCACCAGCAGGTGGCAAGGTAGTTAAAGGCACTGGATTCTCACATGGCCAACCATGGTTCAAGTCCTAGACCTGGCGGCTTGCTCTCTCACATCCCCTCTCTCTCTGTCTGATCAAACTGAAAAATAATAATAATAGTAATAAATAAAGTTAAATTTAAAAAACTTACTGTAATGCAGAACAAATATATTTTTCAAAAATTATTTTATTTAATTTTATTAATTATTATTATTATTATTATTATTATTAAGAGAGTGAGAGAGAGAGAGGGAGAGAGAGACCAGAACCTGAAACACCATGCCATCTGCCAGCCCCTGAAATATACTTTTTGACAGAAAAATAATAAGCAGAAGAAAAAAATCCAAAGTCCCATCTCTGAGACCAACATACAAACACACGTGAGTATGTGCTGTTCTACCCAGAAGCATGAGCACACCCCATGTACTACTTTATTATCTGCCTTTTCCACCTAAATATTTTTTCATACTACTTTACATTTATGTCTGCTTTTATTTATTTTAAAAATTCTTTTCTTCTTTATTTATGATAGAGCATTTGCCCATGCACATGAGAGTGAGCAATATGGGAAAGGAGGACTTGTCACAGGATCTGGTCACACTGTGATCCCTCACTACTCCAGTGCATTGGCTCTTGGGCACTCGTGCGCATGCCCAAAGTGTTTCAGGCTGACTGGGCCAGGGACTCAGACTGCTGTTGCCATGTGAGATCTAGCTTCTCTTGAGTAGTGTGTTATGGCTGCATCACAGAGTGGCCCTACCTCTTTATTTTATTTTATTTTATTTTATTTTATTTTATTTTTTGGTTGAGATTTTTGCTATAGGGTGTGTGCACTTGCCAGAGACAGAGAGAGACAGAAAGTGAGAGATCACCCCCTGGGGGGATGGCCATGCCACAATCCCTTTTCTTCCATTTTCCTCATGGGGTTTTGGGCACGCACACACATGCACCCGGCATGAGTTTTAAGCCCTCAGGTCTTGGACTCGAACCGCAGTTGACTATGTGGGAGTCCAGTGACATAACCATTATGCTATCTGCTGGTCTCTACCTCTTATTTATTTAATTTTTATTTATTTTTTTAGAATTATTTATTTAATTTTATTTATTCATTCATTTAAAAAAATATTTGACCAGAGAGAGACACCGAGAAAAAGAGACAGGGAGATAGAGAGAGAGGGAAAGTGAGAAAGCAAGCCACCAGGTCTGGGACTCTAATTGTCCTTGGCCACGTGGGAACGTCCAGTATCTTAACCACTGTCGGACCTGCCAACAAAGAACAGTTCCTGAGTTGGGGGCTGAGGATTAAAGAAAAGACAAGAAGACAGGATAGAAAGGAGAGGACTGCCAGTCAATACTGGTCAGCGCCAAATGTACTTGATTGCTAGTATTTATACACACTCTGGAGACTACTGTGATGTAAGGGTTTAAGTCTTTACTGAATTTATCAGGTTGTTATAACAAAACTTTGGAACATTCAGTTCAAAACAATCTCAAGGCATTCTGCTCATAACAATCTAGCCACCCAAGGCCATGTCCAGATAAAGACCCTAGTCTTATTCTGGTGGTCATGTCCTGCACATTCCTCACATCTCCTCTTTGGCTCCCCACAAACCATTATGCCACCTGCTGATCCCCCAACCTCTTTATTTTAACAGCTGCATAACTTTCCATTTTATAGACAAACTGTCCGTTTTTTCTCTAGTTTTTAGAGTATGAAAAAAAGTTTTCTGACAGCATTTTAAAATGTAAAATTCAAAGACATTAAGAAAAAAACACCAAAAACTCAGCAATAAAAGCAACTTAGCAATGGACCTAAAAGTATATTTTTATCATTTTACATTTAAAAAACAAAATTATATAATGTGACATTAAAGTTAACACTGTCTTTAGATTTGTAATTTTTGTGAAGCAGTTCAAGTCCAACTTTCTCTGGAAAAGAAGTGACTACTTTTTTGGGTAATGCACTTGTTATGAGGAAAGGTCATTTCAAGTTTGTTTAAGACTGCCACCTAGTGTCTCCTTTCTTCCTGTTGGATCTGGGAGGCTTTCTGTGCAAGTCAGTTTAAAGACATTCTCTATTTAAACTATCTGGACTCATTAACTCAGGTTTTAGATAACAGTAACCTTTTTCCATTTTTAAGTCACTCTTCAGGTACCGGCTGTGTCGATTTTGGAAATTGATTACATTGTTCAGGGGTCTTAGAGAAAAAGTGAGGCACGGACTTAAAGTCAAAAGCAGTCATTAATCATCCTTTGCTGACCTCTGCAATTAAACGTGACCCCCAAGACAAGACAAATTAACTCCTTTGTGGTGACATAATCCGTAGAACAGATGGATCAATAATAGGAACATGTCCTTCCTTGAGCTTCATGTTTAAGAGGAGCAGCGTGACATTTCAAAATTCTGCTCAGGATGGGACAGCTGAAAGATCACGTCATCAGCTACACAGCATCGATTCTGAAATTAGAGATTCACAGAGGACACCTGCTATGAACTAGATCATCACTGTGTGACCCGAGGCATTCCTTTGGGAATCAATGTGCAATCAATGTCCAGTGTGCTGTTAGGTGGCACCGTGCTAATGGACAAGGAAATGTGCATGGGAGACAGAGCCAGGGAGGCCTCACTCAGCCCATGAACTCATTAGCCAATCGAAGCTGGAGTCGTGCCAACACGTGGGTGGTTACGTCCACTTACCTGAATTACCCTGGACGTTTCAATTAGATACAGTTCCCTTCCTTGAGTCACATGGTATTTAAGTTTTACTATGCACTGTTAAACAATTGTCATATTCCACGCTTAAGTGGCTGCCTTCCAAATGGGGTACGAAGTGATCTTGTGATACAATTCACAGGCCTCCCAAAGTATGAAAGCAGTATTACTGGTTTTAGATAAAATTCCATCTGGCAGCTCAACTGATCAAGACACTGATTTGATTTCAGCAGCTCACAGAATTGTGATTTCAGCAATCTTGAATGACACACATAATTCTCTTTCTAGAAAACACCTAGTTTATTCATAAGCAGAGTAAATCTTTTAAGAACGTACCTTTGTATTTATTTTAGTGGATTTCCAAATCTAAATATGCCTTCCAGCAAGTAAAAAATTCCATATTCAATAAGTTCTTCACAATTATTACCTAATGTTTCATATATATAATCAAAATGAAAAAGAAAGTATTTAGCTTTATTTTAAAGCATCTATTTGGTTTATCTGAGAGATTATTTTCACAAGCATTTAGAGATTAATATCAACAACAATTCAGGTTCATTTAAGATGTAATCATTTGTGGGACTAGCGGGTGGTGTGGCAGTTAAGGCGCTGGACACTCCCACATGGCCGACCACAGTTTAAGTTTTGGACCTGGTTGCTTGCTTTCTCACTTTCCCTCTCTCTCTCTAACTCTGGCCAAATTAAAACAATAAATAAATAAATGAATGGATAAATAAATAAATAATTTTTAAAAAGATGTAATCATTTGTGTGAATTTAACTCTGACCCCAAAAGGTTGTCTTAGTAAATATAAAATCTTTAATTTTCCAAGCTTTTACACACAAGTCCCCTCAAATTGCCTGTCAAACTCCACCTTCATCTGGCTACTGAGAAGTACGGTGCAAAATGTAGCTCATTTGTAACCAGAAAAACAAGGACAAGCTTCTCTCCCATAAGAATCCCTGAATTCTGGTAGCTTTTCAGATTGAGCTGATGGGAGAGAAGTTTGTCCTTGTTTTTATGGTGCAAGACTATTAATTACTAACAGAAACTTGGGTGACCAGGTCTTTGGGTACTGATGGTAACACACGACCTGGTGAAAGCTGCCTGGTGTCACTGAACATCAGAGCACTCACTTGCTGGGGTCAGTCATCTTTGCTCTCCATTCCCGAGGCACCCAGTGAGTTCGTGCCCCGCCTGCCCCACTGCGGAAGAAAGTCCCAAAGGCCGAGGACTATAGCTGGCATCTTCGATCTCTCCTTCCTTCCCCTTCCACCTTCCATCTCCTTTCTTGTGACGAAAAGGCCTATATATGTATTATGTTTATTCATTAAGAATTTGTTGAATGAATAAATGAGCGAATGAATGAATGGTATGTTTTAATTGTAAATAATTTGTGTAATGTTTACATTACAATTAACCTTCAAAGATAAATGATACACCAGTTGTTCTTCATCTATACTTTGGGATATTGAAACATAGAAATATTGCTTAAAATATAATTCTAGGGACCAGCAGTTGGCATAATGGCTATGTCGCTGGACTCCCATGTAGTCGACCGTGGTTCGAGTCCTGGACCCCGTGGCTTAAACTCACGCCAGGCGCATGTGCGTGCATGCCCAAGATCCTAAGAGGAGAATAGAGGAGAAGGGATTGTGGTATGGCCATCCCCCTGGGGGTTGATTTCTCACCTTCTCTCTCTCTGTCTCTCTGGTGAGCATAGGCACCCTATAGCAAAAATCTCTTAGAAAAAACCATTTTTTTAAATGATTAGTTAATCCAGGGAGTTTCCTGGATATTGGAGAACAGTTTCACTCTCAGAATACTTAGTGGCTGCTGATCATTTATCAGACTATACTCATTTACGCTGAGAAATCTAATGACTAAATAAATACAAGTGCTCTGTATAGTAGTTGGCTGGAGAAATGAGAGTAACCTCCAGGAGCCACTTTAGACACTGGTACAAAATAACAGCCTTTCTTCAACAGGCATTTTTACCGAGACCACTGAACGATGTACCTGACAACTTGACCAAAAGACAGGGAGGGGGGCTGGGACTCTCACTGCGGTTGGCCACGTGTTTTACCGTCTTACAGAGGTAAAACGCGGCTCTGCGAGGCAGACCCATGTGGGAAAGCTGCAGGTTGTTTCTAGAGCGCTCTAAGGGTGCGCCAGGTATGGGAGTGTCTGTGATCTGACTGGCCGAAGCTACGGTGGATCACAGCATCAATACCTTGTTGGGGGTGCTGCATCTCTCTCTCTCATGGAATAAATAAAGGAATTAACTTCAAAAACAGACAAGGATAAGCCCAAGCGTAACTATTCTCCCCTGGGTTGCTACAGAGGCACATTCATAAGCTCCTACTATTTTTCTCTTCATAGATTGGACTTGCCAACCTACAATCCTCAGGACACCATCAACTCTCCCTACTCACAGGTGTTAAGTTGTTGGTGTCTACAAATAGCCTGTTCCCAAAGATTGGGGGACTAAAGTATTTTATCCTAAGGATAAAGAAAGACAAAGACAATAATTATTTTTCTTTTTTTGTTTTTTTTTAAGCGGTTTTTGTTATAGGACGCCTGCACTCACCAGAAACACAGAGAGAGACAGAGAGATAGAAAGCGAGAAATCACCCCCCGGGGGGGGATGGCCACATCACAATGCCTTCTCCTCCAGTCTTCTCTCAGGATCTTGGGCGCGCATGCACACGTGCCCGGCGTGAGTTTAACCCACTGGGTCTGGGACTTGAACTGCAGTTGACTACATGGGAGTCCAGCGTCATAGCCATTACACTAACTGCTGGTTCTAAGACAATAATTCTTTACAATGATTATCTGTAGTGATGGGTGCATAATCATAAAGAATGCCTAATAAAGCCAAAAAAGTGAAATATTATCTAAATTTAGGGCTGAGAAGAAAAATGTGTTACTATTTTCTTCCTTTTTCATCTTCTTCTTCTTTTTTTTGTTTTGTTTTAGGTTTTCATCACAGGGCATGTGTGCTCGCCTGAGAGAGACGGTGAGAAGGAAAGTGAGAAATCACCCTCCAGAGGGGATGGCCACACCACAGTCCCTTCTACTCCATTCTCCTCTTTGGATTCTGGGCATACACACATGAACACCTTGAGTGACTTTCAAGCCACCACATCCGGAACTTGAAAGATGTTTGGCTATGTGGGAGTCCACATGGTTAATGCCTTAACCACCAGGCCACCTGCTGGCCGCTATCCTTTCTCTTTTTTTTTAATTGCCAGAAGGGAAGTGCACTGGTTAGAGAGAAACAGAGAGAGAGCGATGGAGAGGGAACAAGTACTACCCCCATCCACGTAGGGCATGATCACACTGTAATCCCCTCTCCTCTACATTAAAAAAAAAATTAATTAATTTAATTTTATTTATCATTATTATTTTTAATTTGCTGTATGGCACATATGCTCACCAGGAGAAAGAGAGAGAGAGAGACAGAAAGAGAGAAAGTGAGAAAGCAAGCCGCCAGGTCTGGGACTCACACTACAGTTGGCCAAATGGGAGTCGAGTGCCCTATCACATGCCACCTGCGGGCCCCAGTGTCTGGTGTGTTTTTTAAGCCAGGTTAGGGCTGAGATTCTCACCCTGCTGTAGGCCATGTGAGATCCGGCTTCCTTAACCACTAGGGCATGGGAATGGCCCATATTCTTTCCTTCTCGGCATTTGTGTAGATTTCTTCTATCTGTGGTTTTTAAACTATGTTCAAGGAACCAGGAATCCTGCCTGACTGGAAGAGAAAAGGTAGGTGAGAGGGTGCAGCTAGAACCACCTGCTTAGAGCTGTCAGGTAAAATATAAGCTACCTAGTGAAAGTTGAATTTCAGATAGACAACCAATTATTTTGTATAAACATTCAATATGTGGGATGCACTTACACTAAAACATCATTCATTGTTTCTCTGAAATTCAAATTTAACTGAACATCTTGTGTGTGTGTTGTTTTTTAAAAGTTGCCACAAGGCATGTGTGCTTGCCAGAAACAGAAAGACAAGGAGAGAGAGAGGAAGAGGGTGTGGTTATGCTGCACTCCCTTCTCGTCCATCTCGTCAGAATTCTGGGTACATGTGTACACATGCCCAGTGTTCTTCAAGCTATTGGGCTGGAATTCAAACTAAGGTCGGCTACGTGAGGTCCGGCTCCGTTAACCACTAGGTCATGGGGCTGGCCTCATGTTGTGCTTTTCTTTGTTTGTTTGGTTTTGATAAATACGGTAGCTTTACAAGGAACACCTTTTGTCTCCCAATCAAAAGAGGAGCCCTATTTCACATGCCGGGATTCCAGAGAGTCTTGTGTTCAGGAGAAGTGCTCAGTTAGCAAAAGAAGTTTGGAAACCCCTCTGCTTGATGAATC
>NW_006205727.1:343473-351851 GCF_000334495.1 Tupaia belangeri chinensis
TGTGGACTTCCTATCAATAAAGCAAAGTGCATCTGGTTGTTGTGAAATTTAATTAAAGCTTGTAAAGCCCTTTGAAATTGGCGTGTTCTGCCACATACACTACAAAATATTTATCACACGCCAGACTGCCTGAAAACACGCTGATTGCTCAGTGAACAAATAGATGGCAAAAATTCTAAAAGATGTTAAGCCATAATTTTAATATCACCCCATTGGAGAATCACATATTAAAACACAGTAGGACATTCTGACCTAACTAGCAAGTTCCCCTTTGAAAAGCAAACAACTCAACATGATTTATTTTAAAAGTACAATACTTTCTATTGTTATGGCATCACAGAATTTTTTTTTTTTTTAACAGAAGTTCAAGAAATAACAATCAGGAAATGAAGAAACTAGTTCTCTTTTGAGTCTACCATCTGCTATTTTTCCTTGAAAAGGTTAAAAGGGTTTTTAAGCAAGAGATACCAACACAATAAAACACATCTGGAGACCACTTGGTGACATTCAGGATTTTCCTTTTTTCTTTTTTTCCCCCCAACGATTAGCTTTCATAGGAAGCTCTTAAAGCACTAAAGTACTAAAGCAAATGTCATAAAAGTGTAACATTCATCATATAATGTCTAAACACTTGAGGTTAAAATTCAAAGCTGGCAGCGAAACTGAAGAGTAAATAAATTTAGATAGTACCAACATTAATAGTGAAAAGACACAAATATACATACCTGGCAGTTTGGCCAGGTAAATGTGACATTTGAGGGACATAGAGCATTCTGAGAAGCTTACAGCCAGCCACAAAGACAGAATCACAATGAAAGTTGTCAAAATTCATATCTTTTTTCTAATTTAAACTAAGTTTCATAAAGGTGGCTATACATCCCTCACCGAGAGCATAATTAATCTTACAGCCGACAGACTTGCAATGCACTGGGCATCAAGCTTGGCTCACGTTTCCTGCCTTTGTATATGCTTTTCCTTCCACCCAGAATGACTCATTCTCCAATGCTATTGGCTTGGCCAACTCCTATTCAGTTGCTAAGACCCAACATAACCTTGTCATCTTCTCCAAAGCCTTCCTTAGTAATGCTCACAAAACAAATGACTTCTTGCTCTGGCGGTGCGCTACGACTGTATCTAGTACATTCCTGTGTTCCTGCCTTTCCACAATAAATTGCCTGTACGTGTGTGCTTAAGTGCCTTTCTTCCTTACAAAACCTTGAACTCTTTAAAGAATGGACTATTTACTGTTGGTACTCTCAGGGCCTAACTCAGTGCCTGCCAATCCACAGGCACTCGGTAAAGGTGGGTTGAAAAGAAAACGGTACCCTAAATTGAAATAAAAATGGGAAAGTCCAACATTAAATGGTTAACATGAATTTGTAAGTGCAATTTCTCCTTGCTTTGCAGAGAAGAGAAAAAGGCAGAGAATATGCAAAACAGCCACCATCACTTTGAAGTGAATAAATGATCGGGAAAAAGGCAAAAGATGAAAGGTTCTGTATCTCCATTTAAGGAACTGGAACAACAGAAACCACTGTCAACTGTTCCTACAGCATCTCTGCAAAAGTATGCCAACTGCACCCTGGAGGGCTGGCCTCCAGACCAAGGGGCACGTCCGCCCTTATTTCTATTTCACCCTCTAACAGTCTGCCGAGAAGGCCCGCAAAGGTGTCATTAAGAAATGGAATACCTTCCTGCAGTACTTTCACACAGCCATTACCATCTGATAGCGTTTGATCTTTGAGTCATGGCTGAAGTGACCCAGATTCAAACTGGTGATTATTAATGTCACATTTATACAGTCCTTCCGACTGGTGCAGCACTTCACAGTCACTTAGGAATCTGCTGGGAGACGCGCCACAGCCCATGGCTGTGTTCATCTGAGCAATTCATAAAACTGGATCCTAGGTACGATACAGATGGTACAATACTTCCCGGTGGGTTGCTTGTAACTCCAGGCTCAGCCTAATTAGAATGTGAGTAAGACCCAAGAGGTCCTGAGAATTAGCTGCAAAGTTAGTAATTTAATTAATCACAAGGCTACTAAAAGAAACACCTAGGCCAGCAGAGATGGTGACACCTGCCAATCTGTATTACCTAAGATTAATACAGAAGGAGTTCACTACTTACTGCATATTTACACCAGCTTTTTTCTGTAGATGGTGGCAGACACAAATATTATTATAGCTTTTAAAAATATTGGGGCTGGGGTCAGCTAGGAGGCATGGTGGTTAAGGTGCTGGATCCCCTATGGCTGACTGCACAGTTCGAGTCCCAGATCTGGTGGCTTGAAAAACATGCTGGAAGAATATGTGTATGCATTTCCAAAATCCTAAGAGGAGGATGGAGGAGAAGGGATTGTGGTATGGTCATCTTCCCCAGGGAGTGCTTTCTCACTCCCCTTCTCTTTTTATGTCTTTCTCTGGTGAGTGCACATACTCTATAGCAAGTTAAAACAATCTAACAAATATTAGGGCCTAGCCTGGGCACAGCCAATAGCAAAAGGAAGTGCAGTGTTGGAAGCCACATGGCTGACCAGGGTTTGGATTCCCAGGTCAGCCGAAAACACATGCCTGATGTGTACACACATGCCCAGGATCCAGATGAACTGCAGCTCCACAGGAAGGGGAGAGCGGTACGATGAGACTCTCTTGAAGCTGCTCTTATGCCCCACGCCAGTGCACGTGCACCATGTTCTCTATTGCGAATAAAAATTTAAAAATAACAATCTAATTCAAAATAGATATTGGGTTATTTTCACTTCCTAACAAAGTGTCTCTATAATCACTATGTGAATAAACAAATGTACTTTGAGAACTTTTTAAATTTTCCACATTTCCCATGCATAAACACAGTATTCACATTTGTAATATGATCAGAAGTACGCATTGTCATAACTTTACTAGATTTGCTCTTTGTAAAAATTCCTTTTAAAGTTTATTCACTTCTTTCTTCCATGAGAGAGACATAGACAGTGAGAGAGATGGCAATCTCAACAGCCTCAACCACACCCTGGTCACTGCCACATCAGTGCCCAGGGAACTCAGGGAGCTCTGCACATGTGGACCCGGAGCCTGGCCTTGTGGTCTCCTTGCATACCTTTATTTTTAACCCCTGTATGAGTCTGGCCACAATGATTTGCTTTCTAATATCACTGCAGTTAATACTAATTTATTGCCCTGAAGTTATGGTCTCCAATCCATTAGTTTAGAGTCAAGTGAATTTTAAGCTTAAAAAAATCATCAGATCTGGGGGCCAGCAGGTGGTGTGGTAGTCAAGGTGCAAGGCTCCCACATGGCTGATGGTGGTCTGAGTTCTGGTCCGGGTGGCTTGAAAATCATGCCAGGTGGGTGTGCATGTACCCAAAATTCAGAAAGGAGAATGGGAGAGAAGAGATTGTGGCATGGCCATATTTCCTGGGGGTTGATTTCTGTTTTCCTTTCTCTTTTCCTCTCTCTCTCTCTCTCTGGTGAACACATGCAGCCTATGTCAAAAATCTAAAAAAAAACAAAAACAAACAGCCCCCTTATTTTACAATTGAGGAAACTGAGGCACACAGTTGGTGAAAAGTCCAAAATATTAGGTGGCTCATCTAAGATCACAGGCAAGTGGAAAGTAAGAGATGCTCTAATTATCATTTACTATAGAACAGATATAAGTAGAGCATTCTTTGTAGAGGAATCGCCATCAAGCAATTTTGAGTAAGCTAAAAAGTGCTTCCTCTCCGTTTCTTTTATTCTTTCTTCCTTTCTAAACAATCCAACTGCACACACTCATTTATTTAAGAACTATGAAACCTAAGTGACTTCGGAAGCTGCACTGGGATATCCCTGGTTAGACCTCCACACAAAGATGCAGCGAAAATAAGTGAGATGAATCGGAAAGTGCTATGTACTTTGGAGGTATTAGTCTTACCACAGTAAAGAAGCCCCAAGTTAAAGCATGATAATTTCTGGACAAATACATTAGCTCAATTTCTTAATAGAAAAGCTGACTCATTGCCAATTTAACCCTGGAACCTGAGACATTAAAATAGTAATTTTGAGCAACTAGGTTTCCTAGCAAGCTGTCTGAAATCACTTAGAGGATTAGCTTTTCACCCCTAGAATTTGAATCACAGGATTTCTTGAGTGAAAGACAGTCTGTCATCCTCGTTTCAACATACAAGGCAAATCACAAACCTGTCTGAAGATGCTATCTTGATATATTTTTTAAAGATTACAGAGTAGCATGGGTGCATTACAAAGACAGAAGTCCTACAGCGTTCTTGTTGAGAATAGTCAATGCTCTATTAACATAGCATCCCTTCGCTATATGATTGCAATTCTTTTTTCTTTTCTTTTTTTAAAAAATTTGCCATAGGGTACATGCACTTGCCAAAGAGAAAGAGAGGCAAAATAAACAAGCACACCCCCTGGGGAACGGTCACGCTGAAATTCCTTCCCCATTTCTCCTTCCTGTCAGGATTTTAGGTATGCATGGACATGCATCTGATTTTTTCTTTTGGGAGAGATTTTTGCTATAGGGTGTATGCACTTGCTGGAGAGACGTAGAGAGATAGAAAGTGAAAAATTACCTCCCCCAGGGAGGATGGCGAAGGAAGAGAAGAGATTGCAGTCGACTACGGGAGAGTTCAGCAATGTAACCATTACACCATCTGCTGCTCCCACACCTGCTGTGTTTTTCAAACTACATGGTCTTGGACTTGAACTGTGCAATTGGCCATATGGGATCCAAATGTCTTTTTTTTTTTTTTTTTAAGAGGTTTTTGCTATAGGGCATGTGCCCTCGCCAAACAGAGTGAGAGAGACAGAGAGATAGAAAGCGAGAAATCACTCCCCCAGGGGGGATGGCCATGCTGCAATCTCTTCTCCTCCAATCTCCTCTCAGGATCTTGGGCACGCACGCACATGCACCCGGCGTGAGTTTAAGCCACTGGGTCCAGGACACGAACCGTGGTCGACTACATGGGAGTCCAGCGACATAGCCATTATGCTAACTGCTAGTCCTAAGGGATCCAAATGTCTTAACCACCATCCCACCCGCTGGCCCCTATATGACTACATTTCACTGGTCACTTTGGGGTCAAGAAAAGGAAGGAGGGGGACCAGCAGTTAGCATAATGGCTATGGACTCCCATGTAGTCGACGACGATTCGAGTCCTGGACCCGGTGGCTTAAACTCATGCTGTGCGCATGTGTATGAGTGCCCAAGATCCCGAGAGGAGAATGGAGGAGAAGGGATTGCGGTGTGGCCATGCCCCCTGGGGGGGGGGGTGATTCTTTCTGTCTCTCTGTCTTTCTGGTAAGCCCACGTGCCCTATAGCATAAACCTCTAAAAAATAAAAATAAAAAAGAAAAGGAAGGAGGAATATCTGATCAATCTCTTTCCTCATCCTCTATCACTTCTCTCTAATTTTATTCAGATAAGGGTGAACAAAGTTCAGAAATTCCACGTCAGCTGCAAAACAAAACAAAAAGCCCCCCAACAAAAAAAAATGTCCATTTCCTTTCTGGAAATTTTAGTTTAAATAAAAACAGAATCCTGGCTTCTCTCTGTGTTTATTTTATATACAACAATTCAAATAGTTCGCAAGTGGCTAATGTGTAAAATGAAGTGGCTATTCGTTAACTTTATTGTCTTATTATAAGAATGAGACTACAGGGCCAGCTGGTGGTGTGGTGGGTAAGGTAGCTGGATCCCACATGCCCAATTACGGTGATCGAGTATCAGACCCAGTGGCTTGAAAACCATGCTGGGCATGTGTGCAAGCATGCCCAAAATCCTGAAAGGAGGGAGGCATGAAGGAGAAGGCTCTACAGTGTGACCATCCCGATGGGTGTGCTTTCTCTCCATCTCCAGTGAGTGCACATGCCCTCTGGGAAATGAGAGAGAGAGAGAGAGGGAGGGAGAGGGAGAGAGGGGGAGAGGGGGGGAGGAGGGGTCACGACAGGCACATGTGCTTGCCGGAGAAAAGAGAGAGGGAGAGGGAGAGGGAGGGAGAGGGAGGGAGAGGGAGGGAGAGGGAGAGAGAGATTATATGCTTTACACTCTCTTTCTTAGCACTATATATTATTAGGTTGGGAGCAGCCATTCATTCTAATACTTATTAACCAGCTACTATATGCCAGCACTAGCCTATAAGAGCTGGCGATAAAACTGTTGGCAGTGAAAAGGCTCCTTCGTAGAATAGCTATCATATAATAACTAATTGTCTACCAGATGGTGACAATACTGTGGAGGGAAGTACAGCAGGTTAAGGTATGTCTATTTATTTACTCCATGAGGAAGAGAGACAGAGACAGAAAGAGAGAGAGAGGCATCCTCGACAGGGTCTTGCCATGACAATTCACCCCAGCCTCAGCTGGCCTGGCTCCTGGCATGCACACCTGGTGTACTCGGAGAGGTCTAGGGAGGTCCTGGGATGTGAACCCTGAGCCTTTCTCATTTGGGTCTGGTCGTGTCACCGCTGTGCCACTGCCAAGCCCCAGGACAATGCTGGCTTACGGCTGGGAAGGCAGGGTTGCTGCTGTTGTATGCAGGACCATCAGGGGAGCCTCTCTGACAGGTGACTTTTGAGCAGAGACCTGGGAAGATGGAGTGAGCCACGACCCCACGTGTCCTTTTATACTAGCTTGAAGTTCACTCTAAATAAGGAGGTTAGTTATAAAACTTCAGGAGAGTTAAACCTACGAATATTGAGGCTTTACACAATACTTTGAACCAGCTCACAATGATCTCAAATGATCCTTACACTGTTTAGCAACAGCTTAATCTTTTTTCTGACTGACATGCTTCATAGTATCTCATCACATAATGAGTAAGAGTTTTCCAGTAACATTGTGCAAACAACACAAGTAGATAACTCAGGTAGAAATTTCCACTCTGGGGCCCTGATTGTTTGATCTGGCAACAGGCATACAGTGGGAAAAAAATGTGCTGAAGTTAGCTGATGTCGCTACTGGCCATGCCTATACAGTGGAAAAGTTCAAAGGAAACTGGACAGTTAGCCACAGTTTAGAATAATGAGTCTTTTTAAAAAATGAAAACATTATGTTACTTTTTTTTGTTTGTTTGTTTGGTTTTTTGTTTGTTTGTTTGTTTATTTCCAGAGAGAGAGAGCATCCCCAAGAGTTTTGAAACTACAACCCACCCCTGGCCTTCCGGCTGCCACCAATCACAGGCAAGTGTGTGCTTAGAGTACTCAGGGAGGACTCCAGACTTTAACTCGTAACCCTCCCATGTAGGATTTCCTCACAGAGTGTCATATTTTACCATTGTGCCAACTTCTGGCATCTAAAAAGGTGAGTTAAAAACCTTTTTTTTTTTTTTCTTTTTTTTTAGGGACCAGCAGTTGGCATAATGGCTATGTTGCTAGACTCCCATGTAATCAACCGTGGTTTGAGTCCCGGACCCAGTGGCTTAAAACTCACGCCAGGCGCAGGTGTGTGTGTGTGTGTGCCCAAGATCCCGAGAGGAGAATGGAGGAGAAGAGATTGTGGCGTGGCCATTCCCCCTGGAGGGGTGATTTTTCACTTACTGTCTCTCTGTCTCTGTCTTTCTGGTGAGCGCATGTGAAAACCTCTCAAAAAAAAAATTTTTTTTCTTTTTTAATAAAAAACAAAATAGTGTGCCAGCAGAAGGTGTAGTGATTACGTTGCAGGACGCCCACATGGCCAACCAAGGTTCAAGTCCTGAACCTAGTGGCTTGAAAATCATGCCAGGCAATTAAGTGTGCATGTTCAAGATCCCAGGAGGAGAATGGAAAAGGGATTGTTCTGTGGCCAACCTCCCTGGGGGGTGATTTCTCACTGTCCCTCTCACCATCTCTCTTTCTCTCTCTGGCATGTGCCCTAGTGAAAAAAACCTCCTAAAAAATAAAATTAAATAAATAAAAAAGAAAACAACAATCTTCATAAGAATGGCAATATATAACAAGAACAACAAAACAAACTAAATAAGTATCAAAGTCTAGTTTTATTTGTGCTATGTAGACACAGGGGTAATACTGACTTAATTTTTTTTAGGGTTAACAAAATTAATCTGTATATGTTCTACAGTAATGCCAATAATGGGTAATAAGAAGAAATACTCAAATTATCAGACAAGAGAAGAGAAAGAACAAAACAAACTTAATCCACTGTCAAGATACTGTATAATCAAGAATTTTTCCACACCAGTAAGAAAACTTTCAGATATATTACAATTATTACGGTAAAAACTGAGCATGTGTTTACCATATTTTGAGATTCTCTGATTTAGTTGAACTAGAACTACACACACACATTGTGGATATGAACCTCTATGCAATATGGATATAGACAATTTTAAAACACTTCATATATTATTTTTTTAATAATTACTTATTTAATTTTATT
>NW_006205727.1:351945-358299 GCF_000334495.1 Tupaia belangeri chinensis
ACCAGGTCGGGAACTCAACCCATGGTGGCCATGTGGGAGTGCCCAGCACCTTAACCACCACGCCACCTGCTGGTCCCCTACTTCATGTCTGTAAATGAATCAAAATAACTACTGGCTGTTAAAATACAGTTATACTTAGCTAGCTTAAACATTACTTCACTTATCCAAGAAATGGGAATTGGTACTTTTTCTTTTTTGGTTAGTTTATTTATTTATTTATGATAGTAAACTCACATGAAAGTGAGAAAAAGAGAAAGTACTTCCAATAGTCTTATTACACCATGATCCTCTTTCCCCAGCTGCGCAGCATCTTGGGCACCAACTCACACACCCAGTGTGTTTCCAGACTAATCAGAGATCTAGACCTGCAGTCCGCCATGTGGCTTCTACCACTGCTGCCTGTACTCATGGACTACATAACCGAGGCCGAACTGGTACAATGTATGATGCTGTTTTTCAGATGGACAACTATAGTTACTGTTTTACATTTGGAAGTACTTTATTTATGTCTTTCATGATCAAGAGAGAGAGACAGAGGGCAAGCGAGCACCCCAAACAAGGTCTTGATGCCGTGATCCGTGCCCAGCTTCAGCCAGCTCTGAGTCTTGGGCACATGCTTGCCTGGCATCCTACAGGAAGTCTCTGGACACAAACCCAGAACCTTCCTATGTGCTTCCTATGTTCAGAGAATTGTGTTTTGTTGCTATGCAACTGTCTGGCCCTGACACTGGCATTGTTGAAAAAAGACAAAGGACTTAATGGCATAGATAGATAGGCTACAAATCTATTTATCTAAACATCCAGCCACCCCCACACTTTATAAAGAAACCTGTACTAATAAAGACCTATTTAAAATGTTTGACCTTTGCGATTCAAAATATTTAAAAACAAGATTTAAAAATGTAATGAAGTTGTAAGCTGGTGAGATGCGTGTTGACTCCTTTGTGGGGATATGGTTGGGCTCTATGTCGTACACTGACACTTACTGCACGGCCACAGAAGGTTAGAATTCATTCATTCTACAATACAGGAGCTCAGTAAAGGAAGGAAACGCGGATGAACTTATTTTTCAACAGTATGTTCATTACCTTTTTGAATAATAGAATGCTCCATATAGTTTCTTATCGATCTCCAGATAACTTTCCAATGAAGTTCTCCCAAATTTAAAGCAATGAGACCAATCGTTTGTTTGTTTTGATCCTAGAGAGGCATGTGTTTGACAGAGAGAGACAGATGAGAGAGGAGAGGGAGAAAGCCTGCCACAGTGGAGCATGGTCATGCTGCAATCCCTTCTCCTTCCTGTTAGGATTTTGGGTACATACACACATGTACCCAGCATGTTTTTCAAGCTGCCAGGGTGGGGATCTGAACCATGGCTAGCCATGTAACTCCCTTAACCACTTGGCTATGGGGCCAGCCCCAAACCAATTGTTAATCTGGAAAAAAATTATAATAAATATACTATGAAGTATGCTAAAAAGTCTAGAAATGTAAGGAAAATAATGTGTTGTTTTTCAGATGAACAATTATACACATTGTTTTATGTTTGGAAGTCCTTTATTCTGAAAGATATCTGGAAGCAGACAAAAAGTATTTTGAAATCATAATCACTATATTTTCAAAATGTTTCTTGATTGGGGGGCTCTTTGTCTTTGTCAAGTGTCTCCTAGGTGGCAGGCATTGTGCTAGGCACTCACATGCCATGGCGAACACGCAGGGCTCCTCCCCCACATCACAGGCACAGATCATAGATCTTCCTGGAACTGGGTCAAATCACACCTACAATATGCATTACATATATAGTTATACATATAAAGTTTCTTTCTTTCATGAGAGAGAGAGAGAGAGAGAGAGACAGGACCCGCACAGGGCCACAGTCCAGTCCAGTCTCAGTAAGTCCCAAATCATGGGCACATGCACCTGGCATGTTTAGGGAGGTCTCCAGATGCACATGCAGGTCAGCCTTGCGGAGTATTGCACTAATGCTGCGCCACTGTCTGGTCCCTGACATCTATAATACTGGGTGGTATTGTGACACCCAATATTTTGACAGCAACATTAAGAATGAAATCAGGGACCAGCAGATGGCATAACTGTTAAGTCACCGGACTCTCATGTAGCTGATCAAGACGGCGTGGCTTAAAACTCACGCCGGGCGTGTGTGTGTGCCCAAAATCCCAAAAGGAGAATGGAAAAGAAGGGAGTGCGGCATGGCCACATCCCCTGGGGGTGATTTCTTGCTTTCTGTTTTTCTGTCTCCCTCTGTGTCTACAGAGCATGCACACATCGTATAGCAAAAATCTCTCTTAAAAAAAAGAATGAAAGCAAGCATTGAGAATAAGCAAAAGAGAAGGAGGAGAGAGGGGAAGAAGGAAAAAGGAGGGAGGAAGGGAGAGAAAAAGATAAAGAAAGAAGGAAGGAAGTCAGGCAGGCGAGCAATCCACCCTAAGATTAGAAACCTAAAATTAAGAACTGGGAAGGGAATTTTAGACATCATCTATTCAGTGGCGCAACAGCTGTGCATTGGAATCATCTGAGGAGCTATCTCACTGCAAATGTGCAACGCTCTACCCCAAACCTGCTGCATTAACATCTCCGTGTAATGTATCCGTAGTTTGCAAAAGCCCCACAGGTGTTTATGATCCAATCTGAGGGTGAATAAGCACCGATGGGGCTTTATCCCGTTTTTTCAATATGAGGAAACAGATCCAGACAGGCTGAGAGACTGACCCCCGAGTCTCACACTGTTACACAACAATCCAAATGTTCTGATTTTTAGATAAAGACGGTAGAAAAACTATCTTTTTTGGTGCTAGTATAGCCTATATCCCTCCCCTACTGTTTATTCTGGAATCTCTGCTCAAAAAGAAACAGGATAAATAGACAAAGTACTTTATCAGAAGTTGCTGAAGCAAAGTGAAAAATGCCGGTGTGCACGGACAGCACAAAGATAAAAATAACAGAGACCCATCACGCACTGTACTAACCTGGCCGCTCTCTGCTTACACAGCCGAATGAAGCAAGTTTCAAACACTCCCACACAAATATCATTATTCCCATCAGTTTCTCATTTCAGCAGTGCAATGAATAATGATTTTGGTTTCCATGGGTAAGGATGGAGGGAAGAAAGTCATTTTTCTGGTTTATTCCTTAAAAACTCAGAAGGTTAAAAAAAAATACATTTCCAGAACCTCAATATGGAGAAAGCCTGTCTGCGTTTAACACGTTTGGCAGTACTTGAGGACACGTTTTTGGCTATTAGCCTGCCAAGCTGTTTAAGCTTATAGAAGGCCCGCAAAGGGAACTTATATGATTAAGTTAGTTAAACACAAACATCTTCTCTGTATATTTTATCCCCTCCCATCACATTCACAAAAACATAAAAGGCTAAAGCATTTCAGAACTAGGTGAGGGGGGCAAGTTATTTATCATTTCAGATCCTTTCTCAAGGCTTGTGTAAATAAGGACCGAGACAACTCCACGAGATTATTCATAGGATCTCTGCAATGAACAGTTAAGCATCAGAAAGCAGTTCAAAATTCCTCAGAAGCATATGTATTTTCTTACAAGAAACATCTGTGGTTCTCTAATGCACTTCAGACCTAACTTTATCTCCTTCTAAAAATCATGGAGCACGCATAGACTTCTAGTACTGAACCTACTTATTAATTACATAGTCACAGAAGAATTTAAAATGTCATACATTAGAACAAGAATTTCAACACGAGAACACGAAGCAGTCTTCTCACATAAACTCGAACAGTTCCCTAAATGGTTTGGAAGAGATATTTTAAAGTGAAACAAAATGCCACACTATCTAGTCTCTTTGCAGAACCTAAGTAAAGGCACTTATTCAAAGATATAAATAGCATAGCTGGAAATATCAATTTCAGTTAACAAGTTATGAATTTTTTCAGGAGATTACCATATTATGTGCTTATCAGTGAAATAAAGGAAACAAAAGAAGTACAAATGTCCTTGGTGAAACTATAGCTTCAATCGTGTACTATTATTAGACTAGAGCTGTGCGTGTGTGCACGCACACACAGAATGCAACATTCTAACTGGGGCAGAGAAGCTGGCCAATATAGAAAGGTTTTAATAGACTTTCTATTTCGACCATAGTTACTGTGGGTTTTGTCACTATAGCAATGGGCCTGGGTGGGGTGGGTGTGTCTGGCAGGCTGGTGAACTAACATAAGCTTCATTTTTACCTCTGGCTGCGCAAATTTCCTTCAAGAAGGTTTGCTTCATTGAAAGACATGTTTTCAAGGATAAAGAGGAGTGAAAAGGAAAACTAAAAATCAGTTGGTAGGGACTTCTTCAAAGGATGCTGCTATGCCAGGATGAACCTTCCACCTTCCCCTGGATTCCACTGAAGGACTTGAATAGCCCAAGTTACTGGTAGGATTTTGGAGGTAGGTGGTAACCTAACCTCCAGGGTCTCAATGATCCCTAGTAGCCTGGGTTAATTTCAGCTGTCTCTACAGGGGCTACATAAAACATGGCATTTACAAATTTGGATTATACAGCACTATTTATTAGATGATGGAAGATTTCCAGAAATGCCAGAAGACATGTTGGCATTGATGCAAGTCAACTTCTGTTCAGCCCAAAGAAGCACTATATTCTATAGGATGTTTTTGCCAGGATTGAAAGAGCCTGTGTGAAAACACCTTAATGAGGACCATCTTAGCACCTCACCTATTTGATAGCCTCTAGCTCTCGGTGTTACGTTTCAGATGGGCCAAGAAACCATCCTAAAAACAGAACGCCCCAGTCCTGTTACCAATCCATGTGCTCCAAGTCCTGGGAGTGTATATTTTCTTATTTTCAGATTTAATAAGTCAAATGTATCTGGTAGCTATTAAAAGACCTAAAACCACTGCAGTTTTAAAAGGTTTCAGTGTTCAGAAAGTTCAAGCCCACAGAGGAGGCAGATTGGGAGACATTAGTGCCTACAGAATGGTGAAATTATTTGCTGGTCTCCTCCCCCACTCCTGTTTTAAGAATATTCTTTTTTACCCTCTCTCTGCTCTTTAAAATGTTTTTAAAACACGTCTTCATGGGCCCACAAAAGAAAAATAGAGGACTCCAAAGAAAAGATTGTGTGCCAAATAATCTCCAGTGATCTAAAATAGTAGTTCTAATCATAGGTTCCTAAAGAGGGAAAACTTGAAAACATTAGCTACCTATCATACCCTGTAAGATAACCTTTTTGTGTTTTCTTCTTTGGGGAAATGCAAACAGTCATGTAATGTGTTTTAACATTCTTTTATTAAAAAGCCCATTGTACTTGCTCAAATCAAATGGGCATCCTATCAACAGAAGACTAGGGCTAATATTCTATCACATTAAGTGGTGGCTACTTTTCATTTATTTATTTTTTTAAGGCAACAAAAACGGGGGTGAGGGGGAAGGTGGTTATAAAAAACATCCCAGGAAACCAAATAGTCTTTATTTAGATTAAAAGCAATCACAGCCTGATTCTTGGAACCCACTTGGAAATGCTTTTTGGCATGCAGCTGCTACAAGCAGCCAATATTGTGTGTAATTGGAAACATTTCAGATAGAATTGTTACCAAAGTCAAAGACCATAATTGCCAGCAGTGGGACCTGTGCCTCAGAGAGAGGGGCAGCTATGTACAGAGGATGCAGCACCAAGGAGTACACCTATGAGGTCTGCAGCCAACTGCAATGTTTTCTCTGCACAACTGACAGACCTTTCCTTCCAGGGCCGCAACAAGAAAAGGACACAAAAAGAAGCAAACACAGGACAAAAGCTGGTGGGTGCTATAAATCAGCAACTGGGACAAAACTCTTAGAAAGGAGCCCATGACTTCAGTACCAGAACAACTGAAATAACACAGTCCTTCCTTTTTTTTCCTGAAGTGTAATCCACTAAAAATGAAAGGCATCCCTCTCAAGAGTTTGCCTCAAATCTACTAGTGGGAAAAATGCAACTGCAGTTTAATTGGTCAGTTGTTTTTGAGGATCATTTAGGACTAAACTTCTAGATGGGGAGGGGAGAATTGAGTGAAGGTAAATGACAGCTGCTTGCTAGTTTACAACTCTAAGTTCTAAACTGTTTACACTGGCTTCTGCCTTGCTGACATTTTAACTTTTATTTTAAATGTAAAGTCTCTCTTTATAGGAAAATGAACCGGGAAAGGTCTAATCAGTTCAGGCTGGGCAATCATTCTTGTTCCTAGTGAAGTCCCTTCCCAAGTGACCAAACTGCATTTAGAGTTTAGTTTAAACAAGTGCACAAAACAGAGACCAGGGAAGAATGATTACATTCTCTTTGAGAGGTTTGAGCCTTCCCTAGTAACTGGAAAGAGAGACAGTCGGCCA
>NW_006205727.1:358922-363686 GCF_000334495.1 Tupaia belangeri chinensis
AGTGCCAGTAGGCCAGCCGCTCAGAAATGACTCTAGGAAAAACCGTGTCATTCTGGCATTGTAAAGAGATCCGATTAGTCTGTCATATCTCTGTGCCAGCAATGTCATGATATCAGCATGCTCCAACCTGTGAAGCATGTCTCGACCCCCTGTCCTTTCATCCAGAGTGAGGAGAAGGGGAAACAAAGGCTTATTTGGATTCTCCACACAATCTCAGGCCAGGCCTTTTCCATCCCTCCAAATGCTCATTCACCGACCGTGTATAGTAGTTAACCTCCTCGAATTCACTTCAGCCGGACCACAAATGAGGAGGTACGACTACTTGCCTGGGGGACCTGGGGTGCTATGCTTATGTGTGTCCATAGATGGGGCAGTCCAGAGCTTGGGACTGCTGCAGTTTCCCTGGTGCCATCTTGGTCCCTGGCTCTTATTTTGGAGTGCTGGCTACATACACTGCCTGAGTTTTCGAGGAACTGCCAGACTTGGCACAGGGATTATTGTACTTCTCCCAACTCATTCGCTCATGCCAACCTTCTGAAGATATCAGAGGGCAATATGCTCATCCTTTATTCTGTGACCAGAATAAACAAAAAGAAGTCCTTTAGAATACCAACCAGCCAACCAAGAAATACAATTTATTCACTTTCCTAACTTCTTCTCTTTATTGTGGAATAATTATGCGTGGATTTAAGTAATTAGTATTCTTACACTAATGAGAATTAAATAACTGATATTCTTTTACATACTATGAAGAAAAAGGGGAAAACTATTTTCCAAAGGGGGAGTAGTCTTTGCAGGCCAAGTGACATGTTTAACATTTTTATGTGCAGATGAGAATCACTCTGACTTTTAAAATGACATTCCTCCTTGAAATAAAATAAAATAATAAAATTACATTCCTTTTTTAAAAGAAAAAAATGACTCTTTATAAACAACCTTAATCAGGAAATCAATTGCAGTAATTAGAATGTAAACAGTGATAATCTTAGTGAAATTGTTTCCCATAGTATTAGACAACCCAAAATATAGGGTTAGGCCATTAAAATTTACTTAGTTACTGGAAAACACTTTTAAAAATTCTTTTGTTTCATGAGCATTAAAAAGTCATCATAATACTCAACTTCTTCTGTTTTGCTTACAAGTAATTATAAGAGATTTTAGAGAAATTATCATATGATGCCACTTTTTAAACTTACTTTTAGACTTTTTTTTTGGAGAGGTTTTTGCTATAGGGCGCATGCGCTTGCCAGAGAGACAGAAAGCGAGAAATCACCCCCCAAGGGGTGATGGCCCTGTCATAATCCCTTCTCCTCCATTCTCTTCTCAGGATCTTGAGTGCACGCACACACACACACACACACACACACACACACACACACACGTGCATGCATGCCCAGCGTGAGTTTAAGCCGCTGGGTCTGGGACTTGAACTGCAGTTGGCTACTTGGAAGTCCAGCGACATAGCCATTACGTCAACTGCTGGTCCCATAGACTTTTAAAAATCCTTAAAGAAATTCCACATTTTTTCTTTTCTTTTCAGTGTTACCATAGGAGAGAATGTTAGGAAAAGCTTTAAATAGAATAGTTCAGTTATTAACCCTATAAGCTTTCCTTTTTCTCCTCACTTATTAAATTTTATTTGGGTGACCCTCACTGACTCACCATAACTCCCTTCATCGTAGAAATAAATGTTAGTTCTATGGGCCTGGATTATAAAAATATAATAAACTTTTAAAAATTGATTGATTATTTCTTTTTAATTTGCTATAGGACATGTGCACTCACGAGAGAGAGAGAGAGAGAGAGAAAGAGAGAGAGAGCGGGCGCAAGCCGCCAGGTCGCAGACTCAAACAGTGGCCTGCCACAAGATAGTCCAGTGCCTTAACCACCACGCCACCTGCTGGCCCCCATTGTAAACTTTTTAAGCTTCACTGGTATTGGCAGGACTGACTGAATCTGTTGCTGCAGTACAATCTACAGATTTTTCCTTTTAAAACTCTATTAAGGGCTCGGCTGTGGTGGCATAGGTCATGGCGTAGGCAGTGGAGTCACTGTGGTGATACTGGAGTCAGATGGGAGTCCAAGGATTGGATCCCAGGTTGACCTGAACATGCTTATCCTAGAAAGCTGGGGGGGGGGCTGGTGAAAGGTCACGTGTTGCAAGACCCTGTTAAGGGTAACTCACTCAATTTCTCTCTCAGTAAATAAATAAAACTTTAAAAAGAAACTCATAAAGCAAGAAGTTCACTGAGTGATAAATCACCAATGAGTACCAACTTAGGGGTGGAAAAATTGATGTACTAAACCCATGCACTCACATCCATATGTCTGTCTCTGGGCACTATCCAGTCCCCATCCCTCCCTCCTTTCCTTCCGAGGCTTATTCATAAGAATGAATCAGTGTGTTAGCTATGTTAGCCAGAGCTTCTTAAACTTAGAGATTTTTTGAGTTCATCGGCAAGTGTGCTAACCCTTCACTGTAACATCCATTTATTCCTGGCACCTTTCAGTTTTAATATGTAGAGCACATGCATTGTTAACCTTTAAATCCTTTGTATAAACATTTCTAGAAGAGCTTGTAAAATATCTCCTTCTGTGTTTCCTGACTCGCCAGTTGATGGCATTTTGCAACCCTCTGGTACCAGCAGGTGCTGTATTTTGCTTTCTTCAGGCTCCAGCTGGGCTACAATGACAGATTCCTGTCCCAGGCCAAGCCCAGCCACCTAGGCTAGGACCACATTGAAGGCAAACTAAACCGGGCCCCACTAGACAGAATGATAAATGGCTGCTGTTTAAGTTTAAAATCCCCTGGTGGGAGTAAATATTGTTCTAGAGAAAAAGGCTTGACAAATATTGCGTCATCCTTCCAGAGCTGTCTTGATTAAAGCAGAATCTTTGGATTAAGTTGGTGCTCAATTCAAAATGTATCTATCTTGCTGTCATGGGAATTTTTTTTCCTTCCTAGAATCTGAAAACAGACATATCGTTGGGGATGGTCAAATAAGGCTGCCACCTCCCATGAGGCTAGCGTCCACTCCTGATAATAGGAGGCGGCTGAACACTGACACTTCACCGAGGATAATGGAGACAGCAAAGGCTTAGTAGGAAAGGCCAGTTGTCACCTAAGTGACAGGCAACAGCTGAGCTCACACATCTGGAACCAGGCTAGGGCAAACATTAGCAGCCCTCACCCGGCTACACCTTGGGCCTGTCTGATGAGACAGATGGAAGTTCCTTTTACTGGAAAAGTACCTTTAACATAGCCTAGGGCGAACTACACCAATTACATAACATCCAGGGAGACACAGGCTTCCGAAGTGATGAAAATGAGGCAGTAGACGAAACTGTAAACATGCACAGATGCAAAATACCATTTCATGAAGTTTAATGTGTCCTTCCTACAATCTATCCTAAAAGGCACACGTAGACGCATCCTTTTTATAGCACGCATTTATCTGGACTCCGTAGGAGAGGACAGATTTTTACGTGTTTTTCCTTCAGGTCGGTGTTCATGGCGTGTTCTTCACCTTGCTCATGGCCGCAGTTCTGCTGATTTTTAATACCAGCAACCAAACGTGTTTGTGGTTCTGAATCTTCTCAGGCAAGCTGAACTAGATGCCTTCCCTCCTCTCCCCTGCTCCCCCCTCCCTGCTTCTCAGCCATCGTTCTTCGGCCTCCTGCAGACAATCTGTGGACAATTTTCCCAAAGTCCCCAAAATAACATGGCACTGCCAATGGTCACCGGCGATACCGTTTGTTTTTCTTAGAGGGCAATGAAAATTTAACAGCTTTCTGCTGCATCCTGAGTCCCGGTTCTGCTAATTATTAACATACCTAGTTTCTTCAACTTTTTCTGCCTAAAGGGAGGAGGATGCTCCCATTCCTTCCCGGATACGTGCTATATTCAGAAAACACCCTTTCCAGGACAGGGGGCGGGGTGGGGGGATGGTGCACCCCTGCCAAAAAGCAATCGGCCCTTTCCCCAGAGCGCTAGGAGAGAATCAGGACCCTCCATCCGGACGCCAGTAGGTGACAGGCGAGCCTAAGCCGCAGAGACCTCCCCGCGCCCGGCATCGCCCCGACTCGGGGCCACGGAACGGGTTCCCACGCAGGAGAGAATCAAGGGAAGAGTTGGTTGTGCTGCAGCAAACAGGAGCCATGCGGGCAGCCTACGTGAAGCCCTCTTGATGCTGCAGCCAGTATCTGCTTCTGCTGTCTACACAGCCCGACAAACCGGTCATGCCCCTTCTCCCTTATTTTCTGTCACACGACCCAGTCTCCGTGTCACCGACCCCCTTCAGCGACAGCGAAGGTGCCCCGGCCCTCAGGCGCTCGCCCCCAGCCACTGCCCGCAGCCCCCTCTGCGGAACCCGCCCGGCACCGGACTGCCACTCACCCACCCCACGCGAGGGAGCGAGAACTCGGCTGGACGGTCCTCGGCGACGCGGCGGGTCCTCGGCGTCACGGGCGGGTGAGGGTGGGCAGCACGCGAACCATCCAGAGCCCAGAAAGTCGCCGGGCCGGACGCCGTGCGTCTCGGGGAAGTCAGCGCAGGCGGCGCGAGGCTGGCATGTTCCGACCCCGCCCTCGGCCGCCGGGGCCTGGCGCGCGCGAAAACGCGGAGTCTGGATGCAGCGGCGGGATCGAGGCTACTTGGCTCGCGCCCACGCGCACCTCAGCTCGGCTGGAAAGGCGGGGTGGGTGCGCGGATCCCGCTGGCTCCGGAGCGCAGAGCGGCGAGGAAGGGGGTGCGTGCGGGTGGCG
>NW_006205727.1:363736-391811 GCF_000334495.1 Tupaia belangeri chinensis
CCGCAGCCCAGTTGTTTGCTAGGAGAAGTTCTACCGAGGCGCGGCCCAGGGTCTCAAGTGCAGCTCGGTCTTCGCCTCTGCACCGCCCACAATTTTATCCCCCCCACCCCCCCTTTCTAACCAACAGTCCTGATGGATTGAAAAGTGACTGGGGAAAAGACAAACCCCATTTCCTCTGATCAAACGGGTTGGGGGCTGACTATTTGGGTTCCCTTTCCCTTGGTCTGTGGGTGAGAAGGGGAGCAGTCAACGAAACGCTTGGATTCCTTCCGGCGCGCTTGGCCCTCTGCGGACCCCTTGGACTGGATCCTTTCTCGCATAATCTCACAGGCTGGTCTGAGTCTCTCTGCTTCGGAGAGTCAAAGGAGTGGTTTTTCAGAGCAAAAGCCAAAGATGCGAAGTCCAGTCCGTTCCTTTTCTGTCCTTGACCGCCCTGATCCGGACTGCAGGCAAGAATCTTAGCTCACCCTGTCAGGAATCTGGCCCACGTTATCGTGGCGCACTTTTAAAGCTGTGGTCAAAGAATTAATTTGATCATGATAATAATTTTTCATTGGCCAAACTACTCTCCATGTTTTCAGTCCATCCAATTCCTAGGGTTGGACTCCGGAACATTCGCCCACATTGAACTGGACTTAGCCTGTTCGGAAGTTCTGCCCTGACGTTTGCGTTGCCTTAAACCTTAGAACCCCCATCTTTTTAGTTTCTGGTCAGTGAGGCCTCCCACTGTAAAGCTGCTATGTCCCCAGAGCTGCAGGACGCAGACCCAGAGGGCAGCTGTTAGCCCCAACTTGGCAGGTGTCTCTGCAAAGCTGGGGCTTGGTTGACCTCTCCACGTCTTGGGCATCCCCTAGGGTACTGGGCCATGTTCTAGGGAGATGAGGATGTGTGTGCTGGGGTGCAGGGAGGGAGGCCTTCATTGAGCCATTTTTGTCTCTGAGAAAAATCAAAACTGCCAGTTTCAGAATTTTTCAGAGTACCAAGTCTTATTGATTTTCATTGGGATGTAAGCAAGGGAATAAATACTCAACAAAAATGGAGCGGATGAAAAAGAGGATGTACGGCAATAACATCTAAGGGCAAGGGGGTGGGGTGGGGGGGGGCATGATCCAAAGCTAGGATGTTTGGCCTCAGTGCTGCGCTCTGCAATTCCAAGTCTGACTCAGAGCCCCACTCACCGGCACTGTAGAAACTCTCTCCCTAGATCCCCAGGCAGGGTTCTTACTTGGGAAACAAGGCTACTGCTTTTGAAATGACTCCACTTGCTATGGTGTTCATAACTGATGAGAATCTGAGGAAGAACAACCTGGGCTGTCTTGTTCCTCAGCATTTTATTGCAGTTGGCTTTTTAAATTGTGTCTGTTTATCTTTCTGGGGATAGAAAGGCTTCTATTTAAGCTATACATTTTTAGTTTCTATCTCATCTTCAGAACTGTCCAAGAAAATCAACAAAGTGATTCATTCCACCCACAATAGACTTAAAAATCAGTACTTTCCAGTGCAGAGGCCACAGTCATTAGCATCTTTGGGTGCCTGTCTGTCTATTGTCTCAATCCGAACCTTCAAATGAATGCAGTTTCCCAACACACTGAATGACTCAGTGGAGTGGAAGCAATGGCGAGTGGAGTAGGAGCAATGGCGAGTGGAGTAGAGGATGCGTCATTGCGCCATGTGGCTCTGATAGCTACATCTCTGTGAGAAAGCTCTCTCTGCACCAGTAGGGAGCTGTAGTGGGCAGAGTTGGTCAGAGAAGCTTGGGAGTATTTATAGAGCCTGCACTCACTCGGATCTCCGTTTAATCGAGGGAAATGCCACCTTACTGTAAGGAGTCTGAGTTCAGACGATTTATAGCTCTACAGTGACTCCACAAAGGTTTTACTGAGCATCTGTTATGTCAAGCAACCATGTTGGGCGCTGTAGGAGATACACAGTCTCTCAAGAGACTTATGACCTGTTAACACAGCACACTAGGCAGCATTGACTGGGACCAATGTAAATGTGGACACTCAGTCAGCAATGGGGCCCTTGTAAAGTGAACTTGGGCCATCCATGTGATAGTCGGAGGTCAGAGCGGCTGGATTTGAAGTCTCAGCCCTACTTCTCATCAATGTAGCCTAGAGAAATATAATTAACCTCACCATGCATAGTTTTTCATTTGCTAATGAGGACATTATTATCCACCTCAGAGAACCTTTGGAAGGATTGAATTTAAGACTGCAGAAAGTCTGTACCTTGCCACTTTCTAAGACATCTTCTGACAACCATTCATCTCTATCCTGGCTTTCATGTAAAATCCCACAAGTTAGAAAAAAAATTTTTAATTTAACCTGAAAAATAATTCATTGTGGTCTGTTGGGTTGCTTCTGGGTTTCTTTTATTAATGATGCTATTTTCTTTGTCTTTACTAACCAACATGGTACTATACCTTTTATAAATAAGTCAATTCACTTACAGAATGTGTACTTTTCTTTTTAGAGCCTTTATACAAGTGAGTCTTTAAAAAAATAACATCTTTCTAAAAATGCATGTTGAATTGTGTACTCCAAAAATTTATATGCTGACATTCTTAACTCTAGTACTTCAGAATGTAACCTTCCTTATTTGGAGATAGGGTCTTTATAGACATAATCAAGTTAAAATAAAATCATTAGAGTAAGCCCTAATCCAATATGACTGTCTCTACAAAAAAGAGAACCTGGGACCAGTAGGTGCTGTGGTGGTTAAGGTGCTGGACTCACACATGTCCTACCATGGTTTGAGTCCTGGACTTGGTGGCTTGAAAATCAAGCCAAGTGTGTGTGCATGCCTGTTCCAAAATCCCAGGAGGAGCTTGGAGGAGAAGGGATTACAGTGTGTCCATGTCCCCTGGGGAGTAATTTCTCACTTTCTCTCTCTCTGTCTCTCTTCAGGGAGCGCATAGGCTTATGGCAAAACCAAAAAAAAAAAAAAGTAAAGGAAGCATGGAGATAGGTGTGCACGGGAGCACACCATGTGAAGACAAAGGCAGGATTGGGGTCGTATTTCTAAAAGTCAAGGAACACCAAAGATTGCTGGCAAATAACCAGAGAGTAGGCAAGAGACAAGAATAAATGTACCCCCACACCCACCCACCCACCTAGCCCTCATAAGGACTAACTGCCCATATCTTGATCTCAAACTTTTGTGAGACAATACATTTCTGTTTAAGCCACGAGTTAGTGGTGCTTTGATATGGCAACTCCAGTAGAGGAATACAATACTCAACCATGTCATGCTACAAACGCCTCTTGGGGGAGGTTGAATTCACAATAGTTTAGGCCACAAGTTTGGGATTTAAATAAGCAAGAGCCCAACAGTGCTGGCAGTCTCAGTTTGATTCTTCAGCTATGCCGATTCCTGTTCCCTTCCTGTTCCCTGGGTTTCTAACTCATCCACACTTGGGACTCCTTTTCCTGACCTGCAGACTTGGTCCTAGCCAGTCTATGCAGGGTGAGTCGGACTTGACCCTCTGCTGCTCTGAGGGCTTAGCTGTACGGCATGCTCCTGGTTGCAAATCCCACATAGGTTTTCCCAGGTAGAATGCTCGTGCCTCGGATTAGTTAAAAAGGTCCTTTATGTTTGCAGTCTGCCTATCTTTCTAGCTTGTTTTCCTACTGCTCCCCTCCCTTGTTTGCTCTAACTGTATTAAACTATTTACAGTTCTTGGAAAGCGTCAAGCTGTTTCATGCCTCTGTGCTTTGAACTTACCTACAATGTGACCTACTGATGACTGCCCTCTTTAATAGCTAACTCCTGCCTATCCTTTAAAATTCAACTCTAACATCACCTTCTTGGTCATTTATCGATGTACACATTTGTTGTTTTTGTCCACCCAGTATCAGTGTCTTTTTTTGTAATGCTCCAGATATCCTTTGGCAAACCACCTTCCCTTACTGTAAGTGTATGTGGTTTAGTTAGCTTCTGTGTGAGGGTCCCTATATATGGTGTTAGAATCTCTGGGTTTGGTGTTAGAAACCCTCATTTTGGTGTTAGGATAATGTGACCTGAACCTGGGAAATATGAGCACTGGATTCCTCTAATTTAAAGATTAGTTTAGGAATGGGCATGTGACTCAATTTAGGTCCTGGAATTTTTGCAGGATCTTTTAAGAATTCCACAACAACAAATTCAACAAATCTTTGTTGATTACATGTATACTAGCTACCTCTTTGTGGGAAATTCAACAGTAAACCAGATTTTCTACCGTGTGGATTTTATCCTCATAAAACAGGAGACCTTCTCTTGTTCTTCTTTTAGATACAAACATGGATTACTGGGGTCTAGACTCCAGCAGCCATTTTGCCAGCAGAGGAAGCCTGAGCATGAAGCAAGGATGAGGAGGACAAAAGTGAGGGATGGGAGAGTTCAGAACCTGACAGCATTGTTTGAGCCCATGAATGAAAACCTAGTTGAGAACAAATTACTACTGAACTTTTGAGGGTAAATTAATTTTTAAGGCTAAATTAAAGAGTACTAATTGGTACACTCTTCTGTCATTTAGCTGCTCCTTTACTCTCTTCAACTTTCTACTCCTCTAACATTTTATTTATTTGATGAGTGATATCTGCCTTTATTACCAAAACGATTTAAGTGCAGTTACAGTTATGCAACAATAATATGTAGCACATTGACATAATTTGAAGGTAGATATAAAAGATGAGAAACAGAAGCGAGACAAATTCATAAAATTTATCTCATAAAGGATGGGACACAATTTAGCTTTCAGGTTTCTAACAGACACTGTGATGGTGGTTATGTAATCCTTACACAATTGAAAAAGTATTTAAGGTAAAACAATCTTATTCTTAGGAGACGCACAACTGTTGTTAAATCAAAGCACAGGAAGAAAACAGCATTCCCACTTTGGGTCCTTCTGGTGAAGGCACCGGAATAATGATGAACAGTGTCTTCAGCAACATCTTCACGGAATGCACATAAGGTGTTTCTTTGGGCTATTTCTCAGAGGTCCCTCACTTCAATGAAATTCATTTTTCAGAAGAAGTGATTTAATCACTTCTCTCTGTGACAGGCACTTCACAGAGTATAAGACAATTACAATAAAGTGAGTAGCCAGGGGGGCCCTGGCAGTAGCAGGGGTAAGCCACATAGTTGGAGGAGACAGAGGTAGAGTTGAGGAGAGTTCCCAAAAGAGGCAGCAAAAGACCAACTCACCTATGAATGATGTGTACATGCTTTTTTGTGTGTGTGTGTTTGTGTGTGTGTGTGAGATATATATATAGAGAGAGAGAGAGAGAAAGAGAGAGAGAGAGAGAGATAAAGAAGGCAAACGCAAATGTAATAAATCTAAAGAATTGCACTATGCCCTGTCTGACTGCAGTATGCTGCCAGGGGAGAATGGGAGTGTGAAGGCTTGGGTTAGCCTGGAGAGGGGGGTGGAAGCTGGGCCATGGATGAACTTTTGGGTGTGACAAGTTTGGTGGGGAAAGAGAGGGAGCTCAGTCTTGGATGACAAGAAGAAGTAACCTTCGACATGACTGAGAACAGGAAGCCAAAGAGATAGGAAGAAGTCAAGGGGAAATTCACACGAATGAACACAAAAGAAGAGGGGTTTTGGGCTGGAAGTAGGGCCTGCCCTCTTCTGCTATGTTTTAGACTACCCAGAGCCAATCATGTTCCATGGAGCCCTTAGCGTTCCATCACATGCCTGAGCTAAGAGGTCTAAGTGTGGAGCTCAGATGGATTCAGCAGTTTACAGTTCTCTGAAGTGGACCAGCTCTCCTGCATATCCTTCAGGCTGTCCTCCATAAAGAAATTTTCATCTGGTTTTGGGAGTTTGGGTAGCAGTGATCTTCAAATCACAATCCTAGACGATACTCAATTATTCCATGTGACTGATTTAAAAAGAAATAACGCCCACACATTCGTTTTTGCATAGCACAGGTGTGCTCATCAGAGAGAGAGAGAGAGAGAGGGAAAGTGAGAAATTATCCTCTAAAGGCATGACCATGCTGCAATCCCTTCTCCATTCTCTTCTCAAGATTTCTGGCCGCCCATGCACATGCAGCTGGCAAGACTTTTAAGCCACTGAGTCTGGGACTCAAATCGCATAGCTGCCATGTGGAATCCAGCGCCTTAACCTACATGCTACTTGCTGGTTTCAGAAAATAACATATTTTGAAAGTCAAATGAGCAAAATTGATCATCTCTTGCGAAAATTGAGTGTACACAGAACATATGGAAGAATTGAACACCATTTCCTCTCTGCTCAAAGGTGAGTGGAGGACGGGCATTGTGTCTGGGTCCATGTCTTTGTCACAACAATCTTAGCGGTCTTCATTTTGCTGTCTTTTCTACTAAGAATGCTGCCTAATGCAATGCTGGGACTCCAATGCCTTGTACGGCAATTGGGATAGAGTAGATCTTAACAAATGTTAAGTGATAAGAGAATACCGGGACCTCAGTGGAGGGCTGGTGGTTCTTGGAGGAGGAACAGAGGCAGGGGCAGGTAGGGCTGACCAGTCGACACTGTAGGGTGATCCAGTCAAGGTTTGTGTGGGGCCCAGTGTGAAGGAATTCAGTGAGCATTAGAGGCAGCCTTTGATGGGGGAGCAGTGGTGTAGGTGAAGGGGCAATTAGAGTTTAGGGGGAGCGTCTAACTTCCAGAAAGAGGGATTGTTTAACAAGGAAGCTGAGGTTCCAGTGTGGACCAGAGTTCCAGTGGTCAAGTTAGGAAACAGGGAGAAATCCACTGTACAACTGCAGCTGAGAGGAGCCCATAGTCAATAGCCAACTTCAGTGACTGAGCCTAACTTCATTCCACCGCTAAAATGAAGAGCCTGGGCCTAGATTGTTGTTTTGCTTATTTTGATTTTCTGGCACCTTAATTTATACTTCAAATCCACCACCACTGATTTCACATACCTATGAGTTTGAGGGAGAGCGAGGAAAAGGAAAATAAATGTCCTTTTTGCTCACAGCTACTAATCCTACATATTTTATTTCCACTTGTGTGTGTGTGTGTGTGTGTGTGTGTGTGTGTGTATGTGTGTGTTTTGAGGGGTGTTTGTTATAGGGCATGTGTGCTCACCACAGAGACAGACTGAAAGCAAGAAGTCACCCCCTAGAGGGGATGGCCATGTCACAATCCCTTCTCCTCCATTCTCCTCTCAAGATTTTTGGCATGCATGCACATGCGCCCAGCATGAGTTTTAAGCCGCCAGGTCTGGGAACTCAAACTGTAGTTGACCACATGGGAGTCTAGCACCTCAACTACGCCACCTGCTGGTTTCATGTGTGCATGTTTTTAAAATTTGCTTTAGGTCATGTGTGCTCATGGAGAGAGTCAGGCACAGAGAAAGTGAAAAAGCAACTCCCAGGGGAATGGTCGAACTACATCCCTTCTGCTCCATTCTCTTGGTATTTGGGGCATGCACCCACACCCAGCTTGTTTTTCAAGGCTCCCATGTCTGGGACTTGAACCACACAGTTGGCCATGTGGGATCCAGCTGCCTTAATTACCACACCACCAGCTGGTCCCTGATCATCTTTGTGTAATATAGGGACACCTAAGACTACTTATTTATTTAAGAGAGTGACACAATGACTTTTTTTTTTTATTTTAAAGCTTATTAATTTATTTCCTCCATGAGAGGAACACACACACACACACACACACACACACACGAGCACTGCCTACGTGGTCTTTACACTGCACTTCTATTCCCTACCTCAGCCAGCTCAGGTCACCGGCACGAGTGCTCATGCCTGGTGCACAGGGAGACTTCTGAACTTGAACCTGACACTTTTCCATAAGGTCTCGGTATTACAGAACGCTGTATTACTGTTGTGCCACCATGACTAGCCTGACATAATGCCTTTTAATGTATCTTTTTTTATTTTCTTTTTTTCATCTAAAAGGAACTCTGAAACTATAGCTGAGTCATTGAAAGAAGACTAAAAGCAACCTTCTACCTCTAAGACTCTAGACTTTAGATTTTACTACCTATTTCCCCCGTTTTTATAAAAAGTAGCAATTCCTGTTTCACAATGTTTCTTCTGCTCCTTTTGGGCTCCAGGCTTGAAGATCTCCTATAGATAGCATGTGATGTTCCATAAATATCTTCAAGTGTGACCTGCGATGTCTGAGTTAGCTTTCCTCCTCACTAGTGCTGTTGCTGGGCAGAAGTTCGCAGGTGTCGGAGTTTGGATAATCCCACAGCTCCTAGTCACACTCCACCCTCTATTCAGTTCTTTTCCTGAGCGCAGGAGCTATGGGGAATTAACATAAAACAAAATGCAGGCAAGGATAAGAAAATAAAACATTATGTGCTCAAGGTAGGGTTATGAGCTGTAAGTACAAAAACCAGAACAACTTTTAAATAAGAGACTGCTAGATTTGCATTCCATTTTCTTCTTTTTTTCTGTAAATTTTTTCCTGTGGTCATGATAGCCCATGTGCACATGGGACCTATCTATCTATATCTCTCTATCATCTGTCTATCAATCATACATTGAGAGAGAGAGGCGAGCACCCTCCACCGGTCTGATCACACACAATCCCCTTTCCGCAGTCCTCTAGCTTTTTGTACGTGAGCACCGCACCACCTTGGCCTGATACGGTTCAGGCTGGCCAGGCCGAGGCTTCAAGTCACAGTTGCCAGGTGAGGTCTGGCTTCTCTTGAACAAAGCATTACCGGTGTGCCTCAGAGCCGGCCTTATTACTTTCTGGAGTTGAAGATGGAAAGGGGGAAATAGCAATGGTGGCTACATGGCATTTCATGAGCAGGAAAAAAAAAAAAAAGACAAGAAAAGGAAGAAAAAAGGAAACGGTTGACTTTGCTCACCAGCTCTGAAAATCCAGGCACAGCCGTCAGATTGTAGGAAGCGAGTAGGAGCAGCTTGAAGCAGCTCCCACCCCAAGCTCCCAGGCTCACGCCCTCCCACCAGGATGTGGTTTTCTGGTGAGTAAGAGCCATTGCCGGGCCTAGGAACTAGGCTTTAATGTCAGTGTGCTGGCTGTGTGACGAGAGCACATTCTCCTCCACATTACTGTCCTAAAGCATTAGCAAAATAATGTGTCACTCATGATGTGATCGAGCAAAGTGTACAAAGGAAATTAGTTTACTAAATCCATTAGGTTAAAAGGCAAATGGGAGGCTGAAACAATAATCAAATGGCAATATTTTAATTTTCAGGATTAGTTATCTGACAGGGAATTTCTCTTTTAATTTGCTTTCTACATTGTTAAATAATGAAGTTTAAAGGGCCTTAGCAGGGAAGGGAGGAAATTAGGGTGCCACACAAATCAAGACACTTAATCCTTCTTACAGAGCTTTGGAGTTCCAACCCACTCTTGCTACAAGTACTATTTTAGCCACCAAAGCAGAATAATTCAATATGAGAACAGAAAGAAAGGAAAAAAAAAAAAGCTCACAGAGATAAGAAGCTAAAAATGAAGTCAAAGAATCAGGAATATATTTTCTTCTAATGAATGACTCAAGATGTTGAGATCCCAGCCCATCCTTCTGCCTGGCACTTGAACCTCTGCATTTGCAAGTTGCATGAAATCACATCTAATCTGAAATGGGAATTTGCCTGTAAGCAGCTGCAATTCTCTTATTCTTACTATCTGGTTAAATAGGTTAAAAACAGGCGGGCAATCCTGCCAGCAGGGCCCGAGAGAAATGTGAATACGGTAGGATGTTTATATCTTTGCTCCTCGATTCACTCCTCAAGAATCGGGAGAGGTGTGTGGGTGACAAGTGTGAGGAGGAAAGGAAGAGGAAGGAGGGGTAGCTCTCAAAACACAGCCAAAGGAAATGAAGCTCTTGTCACAACCACGGCAGGGAGGTATTGATACTATTTTTTCTCCACAATTGAAGTGGATGTGGCTGTCAGGGAGTGTGCTCTGTAGGAGCAAAGTTGTTGAAAACAGATCTAAGTCATAACATTTTTCAAAGTGCAAATGCCCATCAATGAATTCAGAGATGGACACCTGGCTAGTTTGTTGTTGTTGTTATTATTAACATTATTTTTATTAGGCCTCTCGAGAGCTGCTAACAGGAGACTGCATTTTCTTTTCTCCTTTTATTTATTTATTTATTTTGCCACAAAATATATGCGGTTGCTGGAGACAGAGAGAGAGGGAGAGGGAAAGTGCGAAATCATCCTCCAGGGAGAATGGCCACTCTTGCAATCTTTTCTCCTCTATTCTCCTGGGATTTTGGACATGCACACACATGCTTCTGGTGTGAGTTTCAGGCCTCCAGGTCTGGGACTCAAACTGTGGTTGACCATGTGGGAGTCCAGTGCCTTAACCACCATGCCACACCTGCTGACCCCCTTCTTACTTTTTAAATTAGAGGCTATAATTGATTTAAATTATCTAACAGCAAACTGTAGAATATTTTTTTCCCACTGGTTTCTGAGCGTTCTATGGGTGGGAAGCTAGCTGTATCATTGTAACTACATTGGTTCTTTCGCTTATTCTAAAGAGGTTTGTTAATAAATCAGCTTTATTGTGTCTAACTTTTTATCTTCTCTAACCCTTGTGTGGCGGCCCATTATCTGCTCATAATATCTAGCGTGTATGTTTTAAAGCTTTTCAGTATGTTTTAAAGCTTTGATTTGTTTTTTGGCCCTTCAAGGGCAGGAGTCATTGCCTAGATTTTTGTGTGTGTGTGCGTTTGTGTGTTTGTGTGTGTGTGTGTGTGTGTGTGTATTGTTTTAGACAAGGTCTTGCTGTGCCCTGATCCTCCTGCCTCAGCCTCCCAGGTACCTGGGACCACAGGCACATGCTTCCAGGCCCAGCTCTTTCAGACAGAGTCCCACTGCAGTGCTCAGGTCATCCTCATGTTTGTCATCGTCCTGCCTTGGCCTCCCTGAGTCCTGGGATTATATGCACATGCCACTGCACCTGGCCTTTAGGTTGGACCAGGAGTCAAACCAGGGTCTCCCATGTGGTCCCAGTCCATGGAGCACAGCATGGCAACAGCGCATGCCACTGCAGCAGGAACTCCTGGTTTTTTAGATCCCTCCCATACATCTATGTACGCGGTACTATGCCTTCATGTAAACAGAATGTAATAAATATGAGTGCACTACTGTTACATTTATTCAATGGGTAACTCCATACCCTACCTGGGTCACACATAAAATAACAATTTTTAGGTCTAGAAAAGCAATAGAAGACCACTGTTTCAAATATCTCATTTTACAGAGGAGAAAACTGAAAATTCCAGAGAAGGTAAAATACGGCCACAGTCACCTTGTACATGGGGATTAGAGCTCAGCTCTTAGATGTCTACATCTTTGTTTTGTTCCTACCAGTTGGGAAACCTGGTGTTCAAGAGATGAGGGACTGGGAAAAAGTGAACTAGAGGCACACCACAACATGGGCCGGCAAGTCACTCTTCTCAGTTTTATGTATGGAAGGGGGAGGAGAGTCTTCAAAAAGTTCATGGAAAATACATATTGTCGGGGATAGGGGGGTGGGACCCAACTATCTATAGATTAAAATTTTTTGCACCAAGGACCAGCAGGTGGCATAATAGTTAAGGCACTGGATTCCCATGTGGCCAACTATGGTTCAAGTCCCAGACCTGGCAGCTTGAAACTCATGCTGGATACATGTGTGTATGTGCCCAAAATACTGAGGAGAATGGAGGAGAATGGATTGCACTGTGGCCACTCCTCCTGGGGGGGAGGGTTATTTCTTGCTTTCTGTCTGTCTTTCTGGTGAGCACATGTATCCTGTAGCAAAATTCTCTTAAAAAATTTTACACTAAAATGAACTTGTACCTTCACTCCATTTTTCCTGCCAACTTTTTGAACTTCCCCTCTATAACAACTATTATGTAAGCACACTATTGGAGGCGACTAGGCAGGCTTCCCTGTCTTTATCAGGGTAAAGAGGATGTTTCACTAAGCAAGAGCTCCCGGGCATGAGGCTGATGTCCAGAAAGAAGACAATAAAGGAGCAAAGAGCCTGCTGATGGCTTTCTTACCCAGGGCTCAGGCTGCATGTTTTTCTGTAAAGGTTCTTTTTAAGTGCCTATTTCTAGGTCACTAGCCATGGGAGAAACATTCCTTTCTTTGACCACAATCCAAAGTGGAACATGCAGAAGGGATTTTTGTTTTTGTTTTTCCTGTTTGCATCTCAAATGATGACTTTCCTTTCTCCTTTTCTCTCTTCCTTCTTAGGACATTTATTGAACAACTACTATATGCAAATGCAGTGTTAGGTAGACAATGGGGAGACAACTGCAAAACAGATGACTGTCCTGTTCCTGAGCTTACAGTTTTATCAGGGAGACAAGGGTTAGCCAAACAATGAAAGAAATGCTGGAAGAGGCATCTCCAAAGAGTTAACGGGACCAAAGTGGGGGTGAGCAATGGCATCTGTGAGGCCAGACATGTCTTTCGGAGGAAGTGGCCTTGTGTATTTATGGAAAAAATATTGAGAAGGGTGGTTTCAGTGGGAGAGGGAAGTCTTGGGGGCAGAGTGTACACAACCAAGAACACACAGAGGGAATAGCATGTTTAGGAACAAAGAAGAAATCTGGAGTGACAGAGAGTAGAGGAAAGTAGAACTGTAAAGGACACTTTAGAGGGTGCTGGGCTAAGGAATTTGTATTTTAGCTCACAGTGAGGGGACGAAGGACCAGCAGAGCTGCAAGAGACAATACTAATGTCCTTTTCCTCAAAGTAACACATTTGCTGAATAGAACTAGCACTGCTAATGAAAAATAAACCTGGGCTCATTTTCATTTTCGTATAAAATTTGATTTTGGAGCTATTTCTTTTGGCAATTGTTAGTTTTTTCCAAGCGATAAGCAATAGGGCTACTATAAGGCAAATCATATTTCGGACTGGTTTACAACGCATCTTCAATGTCAATGGCAAAAGTAATGGACTGGGAGTTACGGAGGCCTGGTTCTGGGTCCAGCCTGCCATGAACAGGGTGTGGTACGAGTCCTCTCCAGCCTCATCTTCTCATTCATCATTTGAGGGGATGTGGGAAAGGGAAATTTCCAAGGATCTTTCAGAACTAGAGTTGAGTGTGACCTCGTGCATGTGTATGGTGTGGGTTTGTGGGTGCATGCATCGGTATATTTACACTGAAGCAATTCCAGAAAGAATATAAGGGCAATTTATAATAAAAGGTACTGATATAAGACATTAAGACCTTAAACCTAGATTAGAAAACAAAAGTAGTGAAGCACAGAAGTTACTAACTTTTAATTTTTTCAAACGAGGGCATTATAACAATAAGCAAAGCAAAGTCAAACAACCCGTGATTCTCATCAAAAACAGGAAGAGAATAATGGCAGCGTAAAGGACTGTTTCCTAAGTTGCCCTCATGCTATAAAATTCTTACTTAAATTTATTAATTTTTAAGAGAGATAATATATGCATAAGTTTCAAAATTCAAAAGGCTGGGGCTGGCAGGTGGTATGGTGGTTAAAGGTGTTGGACTTCCACATGGCGCAACGGTTCAAGTCCCAGACCTGGAGGCTTGTTTTCTCACTTTCTCTCTTTTTCTGTGTGTCTCACTCTGGTCAACTTAATAATAATAATAATAATGATAAATAAAATAAAGGAAATAACTCTTTTAAAAAGATTCAAAAGGCAAGATTTAAATTTAATGAAAAGCCTCAGTCTCTTTCCTTCTCTAAGCCACCCTGTCTTTTCCCCCAGCCATTATCTTTCTAGCTGCCAGAATAAAGTGGGAAATATGACAAGTTACAAAGCCCTCAAGGATCAAAGTTTATCAGAGAGGAAAATTTAAAAAAAAATGCTAGAGGGTGCATGTGCTCACCAGAGAGAGCGAGAGAGAGAGAGAGAGAGAGAGCGAGCGAGAACAAGAGAGAGAGCAAGAGAGAGAGCAAGCAAGAAAGCACCCTTTATGGGGGGTGGCTATGCCACAATCCCTTCTCCATTTCTCCCTCCTTTCAGAATTTTGCACATGCACACGTATGTGCCTGGCACGTTTTTCAAGCTTCCAGGTCCAATATCCAAATCACACTGTTAGTCATGTGGGATCCAGCTGCCTTAACCATCACACTGCCAGCTGGCCCAAGAAAGGCTTTGAAAAATGAAAAAAAAGTTCTTTAGGGAGAAAACATTATACTTTTAAGAAATTGGTCAAAAGGATACCTACACAAAAGCTCTTGAGTACAATAATGAACTCAGTCACATCTATGGACAAGATAGAGTATGTTCTCATTTCTGAGCTCTTCATCTGTTTAAGAATTTATATAAATACTTACCGATTTTCCCCAATCCTGCCTCCATAAATAAGCTAGGAAGAGCAGACTTTGGCCTGCTGTATGCTAAGAGAAGAGATGACCTGAATCCTCATTTATTTTTGCACTGCAGGAATCTTAATTTAAGTCCTGAATCACGTTCAGTTTTGGATAGGACTGTACCCTGATTTGTCATTGAGAATCTTTCAGCCCCAAAACAAAGTCCTATATACCAGAGTGGGAAAATCTTTTGGATAAAATTGTTTCATATTGTCCATTTACATGTGACAGTGCTTCTGATGGAGGAGCAGGGTTTGGTTTGACATAATTACTAGTTAGTTGTTCTTCTAGACAGTAATTGGTCAACAGGTTCAACTGCCTTTAGAAGCCACTCCCAGAATGCAAGAGGGTGCCATGTAATCAGCTTAGAAAAGATCCTTATCTTCCATTGGACAAAGGAGGCAACTTGAATTTGAAGCTTCTACTAAAGACCCAGGTGCAAGGTAAAACCAGAGGGAGGTTTCGGCTGACTCCTGCATTTACCGCTGAAGATGCCACTCTGGTTCATCAGAAAGCAGATCTTGCTGACTGATTCTCAGACTAATAGAAAATAAATACCGTAAGGAGCATTAAAAGGCTTGGATCAGTGAACATCATGCGACCTCGCTATAAATCATTGTCTGTAGAATGAAAAAATGGAACCAGATCAATGATTGTCAGAAAAATTAAATTTTTAATGAAGTGAAACAGAAAAGCGATGGTTGAGAAGTTAAACCTCAAACCAGCCTCCTCTTCAAGGGGAGTAATGGAATGAAAGACCCAGACCTAGAAGTTGAGGAGAAAGTTACTGGCACAGAATTTCGAAAGAATGGGAGAAGTTAAACTGGGCATTTTGGTTTTGAATAGTCTTTGGTTCTATCCAGTTAACGGAGGTATAGATTTTCACAAAAACCAGGGCCTGTTAATTACATTAGGGGTTAAAGAGCCCAGTGACAAGTCTTCCTTGCGATCCTTCTCTGGTTAAGACATCTCTTAAGGGAATATTCTGGAATCTGCAAAACTAGAGCCCAGTTCCAAAGCTGCAACAGTAGAGACAAACGTTGCCAGGAATCTGTGATTACAGTTCCTCCCACTGCAGTCCTGCGGGGGAGCACTCCAGCCCCAGCCCTCTTGGGGAGCCTAGGGGACAGGCCTCCCTCCCACTGAAGCCCGTAGGAGTTCCCCTCCTTGCCTCCTTCCCTTCCTTCCCTACTCCCTACATTTAAACCCAGGGAGCTATCTCAGAAGTACACTAAAATCACTCTTGCTAATCTGCCTCTTTTTCCTGGCTCCTAGCAGTTCTTTTTCAGACACAGGGCAGAAGCGAAACGTGGGACTCTCCACCAGAAAGCTGTTTCCTCGCTGTATTGATCTGGAGTTCATTGTGGCCTTGCCACTGAAGCCCACCCTGGCCTTAACCAGTCTTTTAGCCCACTAGTTAATGACCTGTCAACAAATCAACAGCTGCTCAGGAGCAGCTTAGGTGAATCTTTCGTAAAGCAAAACACTTTTTTTTGTGTGATGCAGAAACACTTCCTTTAATGGATCTGTTTTATAGGTTACTGGGCTATAGGGTTTTTTAACCATAAAGGTGACTTTTGTAGTTACAGTCACAGAAGAACGCTGATGAGGTTTCCAGTTAAATTCAGATAAAATAGGGTCTGGTTTCCTTACTGTAGCAGGATGGCTGTTAAATGAACATGCCTCATTCACATGGCTCAGCCTTTACCTCTGATCTACCTTAAGGATCAGGGTTTTCATGTTTTAAGTAGCTGGGAACTCATTGTCTCCCCCTCCTCAAATAGAGAAAAACACAGTGTGTTCCTGCCTGCTCAGCTCTGTTAGAGGTTGCCTCCTAGACAAGGTTAGATCCTTTGTGAGGAAAGCGCTGAACTTGGAGAGAGGGACTGTGGAGGAGGTGCCTCATCGCTGCCAAACCAGGAGGGAGTGCAAATGCGGGCATTTGCCCACCCCTGGCCATGAAACTTCTGAGAATGCAGTGTATGGTAGGAACGCTTCATCTTTGTTAATAGAAGTATTATTCCCCAGTCAAAAACATGGTGTGAATAAACAAACAGGCCATTCTAAAGGATTAGTGTTTTGATAACTTCCATTTCTAATGTTTCTCTTGTATTGAAAGAACAGAAGTTCTCTATAACATTTTTGAAAAAAGAAGCATAAAGAAAATGTATTCTTCTGGTCTTATTTTGGGCATGTAGGAGGAGACTTCACAAAATTCAAGGAAAAATAAAATTAAAGTGCAAATTCATTTTGGTGCAAAAATTTTAAGAATCTGTGCATAGCTTTTTCATAAGTTGCATTTTCTATACACTTCTGAAAACTCGTCATATGTATTAAAAAACTGATCACACTGGACAAGTGAAAACTCACTTTTCACTTAATATATAATAACATATTCCCTTGTCATTTAGCAACCACTATTTTATGGTTAGGAGATACATTTGTAGGATATTAACATTAAAATGTTTTAAAAATATCAACATTCTTCAGTGGTGTTGAGCATTCTTTAGCTAACTCTCGGCTCACTTATTATTTTCTTGGGCTAAATGTATAAAAGGGTTTCTGTTTTCAAAAGCTGTAGAGGGACCAGCAGTTAGCATAATGGCTATGTCGCTGGACTCCCACGTAGTTGACCGTGGTTCGCATCCCGGACCCGGTGGCTTAAAACTCACGCTGGGCGTGTTTGCGAGTGTGCCCAAGATCCCGAGAGGAGAATGGAGGAGAAGGGATTGTGGCATGGCCATCCCCTCTGGGGGGCGATTTCTCGCTTTCTGTCTCTCTCTGTCTGTCTGTTTGGCGAGCGCACGCGCCCTATAGCAAAAACCTCTCCAAAAAAAAAAATAAAAAAAACCTCCCCAAAAAAAAAAAAAAAAAAAAAAAAAAAAAAAAAGCTGTAGAGCTGCCCTGTGGCTTAGTGACTGAGAAAATCGGATCTCACATAGAAGATTGCACAGCTCAAATCCTGGCCCTCATGGCTTGAAAAAACATGCCAGCCACCTGTGAGTGTGCATTCAAAATCCCAGTAGGATGGAGAAATGGAGACGGGATTGTGGTGTGATCATGCCTCACTGGAGTGTGCTGCCTCTATCTGCTAGGTACCAATATTCAGAATAGGGCAGGGGGACAGAAGCATAATACAGTATTTGAAAAGCATGGAATTTGCAAACTGCTCTCATTTAAACCCAGGTTCTACTCTCTAAATTCTTGATTTCCGCATCTGCATTCAAGGGGATAATAGGTGGTACCTATGATTTAGGGTAGTTGGGCAATATAAATGATCTAATATAGAAACATATATCCGATCTAATTCCATCAAGGGTTCAATAATAATAGTATTATTATTGTTGTTTTAAATGTTTTCTTTACTCATGGTAGTGTCTGTGTGCATACACATGAGGATGAGAGAGAGAAGCATCTGGAAACCCTGTGCTCGTCTTCCTTCAGTCCTCCAGCCCGTCAGATCCTGGACACTTGTGAGCATGCTCAGTGTGTCTCAGGCAGGCAAGGCCGGAGATTCAAATCGTAGTCACTAAGTGGGCAGTGCATTACCGCGGCACCATGGAGCAGCCCTACGTGGGTATTATTAAGGCCAACTGCGGAAGCACATGTTCAGAAACAAGAAGTATATTAGCCAAAGTTACCAAACCCAAACCTCCTCGATTCTGGGTGTCCAGCTCCAAAATTAACTGCACCATGTTGAAATATTTAGTTCTGGAAATAAAATGTTTCAACTCCAGATCTCTGCCTAACCATTGCTGCCCCCAAAGCAGCAGCTGCCTATCACATCACTGTAAGCACCTGCTATGACTTTATTCTTTAAACACCCAATCCTATTTATTTTCTGTCTTTCTTATTAGAATGTACGCTCTATGAGAGAAGGCTGTGCCACTTCAGTGATTTAGCACCAAGTCTGGCACCTAAAAGTTTGCTGAATAAATAATTCTTATCCTTCTGTTATGACCATAGCCCCAGTGACCACATTATTGCCAAATTATCTCTTTTTGTTTATGCCATTCTTACTGTCTACATGGGGTTGGCCCTGTGGTGCAGTGGTTAGGGCTGTGCAGAGGAAGTTTGGTCCCATAGTGGCTGTTGGGATTCAAATACCATGGGATTTGAGTACAGTGCCTGCTGAGGATCTTGCCAGGATGGAGAACTGGAGGAAACAGATTGTGGCATGATCAGGCCCCATCATGGGCCTGCATTTTCCCTGTCTCCGTCTCTCTCTCTCTCATACATATGTACCTTTTGGCATTAAAAAAAGAGAAAGATTATCTGGATACCAAGTAACCTGGATAATCACCAACTTTTCCTTTCACTTTTTACTAAAAGCATCTTTTATTTTTACTCATTTAATTATTATTTTTTTAAGTCCCAGAAGGTGCGTGTGCTCACCAAAGAGAGACAGAGAAATAGGGAGAAAGCACCCATTCCCCCCGAGCCCCCAAGGGGCATGGCCATGCTGCAATCCCTTCTCTTCCATCTCTCCTTTCTGTTGGGATTTTGGACATACATGTACACATGGCCAGTGTGTTTTTCAAGCCCCTGGGACTGGGATTTGAATTGTGGTCAGCCATGTGGAATCCAACACCCTTAACCATGAGGCTGTTGGGCTGGCCCTTTTCTAAATTTTGTATTTTTTAAAGGTTTTTTTGACAGAGAGAAAGTCCCCCGACAGAGGTCTTGCCACCACACCGTGGTCCCCCACCCTTAGTATCACAAGCGTGCCCATGGAGATAACCCAGGATCTAAACCCTGGACCTTTCCCTATGGCTCCAGCATTATATAGTGGCACCCTACCACCTGCGCCACTGTGCCTGGGCCACCTTTGATTTTTAGATTAAAAAAGCACTCAACCATAAATACTCTGACAAATATGTTGAAAAAATCTTCAACTGCACAGGTATAAAACTTATGATTGCCATTGGGGAATATAGTCTTCTGTTCTCTTATCCAATACTTTTAACAGACCTTTCTCCAAAGTTAAAATACTCAAATATGAACGCATGAGGAAAACTCTCATTACTTAAACACTTTTTAAAACATTTACTTATTTCTTTCGTGAGACAGAGAGGCACCCTCAGTAAGATCCCATGCTGTGATTGCCATCCCCAGTCTTCCCAGCCATCCGGGTCACAGATGTCCATGTCAGCATGCACAGGTCAACTAGACAGCTGCAGCCAGGATCCTCCATGTGGACCTGGTATCATTTGAACCAAGGAACTTTCCAAAAACTCATTTCTTAGAGCTCGGAATTGTACTTGCCTAATGCAGCCTGTGTGTACAGGCATAACCATCTTGGCTGGGTGAGCTGACTGATCCATATAAACAACTGGATCATTCCATTGACAGAAATTATGCTTCAAGTCCCTTTGCTTGGTCTGATATGTTGTGCTACCTTTTTCCCCTCTGTCTCTTTAAGAATTCCCGCTTTTCCCTCAAGTCTTCCTGTGAAAATCAATTCTCTCTAAAGGCTTCATTTATTTCATTTCTTCCCTGGGAAGAAGTTCAGCTCTGTTTATTCTACTTCTACTACATGGTGTATATAATATAATTATGGCTCCAAGGACATTGTATCATAGTTATTTTTTATATGTGTTCTCATTAGTCTGAATCTTTTTTCTTTCTTTCTTTTCTTTTTGTGCTTTGTTTTGTTTCCATTTAACTGCCAAAACACACATGCACTTGAAAGAGATAGATAGATAGATATAGGTAGACAGAAAGCACTCCCCTTGCATGCACGGTCACTTTGCAATCCTTTTCCCTTCATTTCCCCATGTCATCAGGATTTGGGGTACATAGACACACATGCCTGTAATGTTTTTCAAACTACTGGGGCCAGGATTTGAACTGCAGTCAGCCATGTGGGATCTGGCTCCTAGTGTCCAGTACTAACTACTCAGGCCAGAGGACAGTCTCTGTCTTGAGGGCAGTGATTGTGGCCTTATATTTCCATTGTTTAAAATCTTTTTTTCTTTAAGAACTATTTTATTTAACTTTATTTATTTTTAATTTGACCAGAGAGGGACAGAGAGAGGGAGTGAGAAAGAGGGAAAGTGAGAAAGCAAGCTGTCAGGTCCAGGACTCGAACTGCAGTTGGCCATGTGGGAGTCCAGGCCCCACCCCCACTCATTGTTTAAAATCTTAATAGCATTTTGTGGGTTCTGCTGAATGAATCAACTGCGAGGGGTCCTCGAAAACTTTATGGAAAGTGCATATTATGAAGAAAACTTTGCATGGATTTTACTTTTTTTGTACCAAATTAACTTGTACTTTAATTCCATTTCTCCACAGAGATTTGGAAGTGATCTCATACTTGTAGATTTTGTTAGTGTACCAGGGAGTCAATGGGGATTTCTAACTAAGGGAGTAGCAAGATCCAATTTATGGTTTAGGAGTACATGTCTGACCATATTTAACTCTACCCGAGTGCTGGCATTCTGGCTCTAAGGTATGTGCTTAATGATGAAAATGTACTCTTCCTCTCTTATGCGTTTCATTTCAGGGAGTTACGTGACATTGTTTGGTACTTCTATAGCCTGGCTCTTCTCTCTGAAGATTGCAATTTATTTATTTATTTGGATTTTTTGCTTTAGGGCATGTGTGTTTGCTGGAGAGAGAGAGAAACAGAGACAGTTAGAGGGAAAGTGAGAAATCACTGCCAGGATGGAGGGCCACGCTGGAATTCCTTCTCCTCCATTCTCCTCCTGGGATCTTGGGCATGCACACACATAGGCTGGCCTGAGTTTCAAGCCACCGAGTCCAGGGCTTGAATTGTGGTTAGCTATGTGGGAGTCCAGTGAGGTAACCACTACGTCATCTGCTGGCCCCTGTGATTTATTTTTTATTCACTGGATTTTCCTTGTATGTTGGGTGATGCGTTTGTTTGATAGTTGGTCTTTACACTATTAGAAAATGTCACCTTTTCAACACTGTAGCCACTTGGCTATAGGAAGTGGGTAGAAAATGTTGTGCTCCATATTACTCAGTAGATTAGGAACTATGAGGCAGGAGTTCAAGTTTCCAGGGGATTCCACACAGACAACACAAATTGTTTTTAATCATCATTTTTCCTTCATCTACTGTCTGTCTCTTAGGAGCACGGTATACATTGTTGTGTTCTCAGCATCTGGTACCTGGGATCAAGGAGACCCAGGGAAAAGAAGAACTTGACAAATTAATGAAAGACTCACTGATCAAAGGAAGGAATGATGTTTCTCAGACAAAGAGAACATTTAGATTTCAGCAACACTGATTCTCCCCAGGAGGGTGGGGATGACAGAAGCTAAACTCTTGTAGGTATTTGACATGGGTCTGCAGCTGGTACTCCCTTGGAGAGAAGTGGTCCTAGAGTTTTCGAAATACTCTTTGGCCAAAAGTCCAGAAACATTCAGAAAGTTCATCTTCCTTCACAGGGAGTTCATAAACTCTAGGCATGTTTTCCTCTACTGAGTTGACTAGTGATGTCATTTGTAGACTTTTGCTCTGGAGTTAGTCAGCTACCTCATTCTTTAATTTTAAATGAGCTCATGTTTGCTCTGTTCCCATCAAGGTCTTTTCCTCTCCTAGTCTGCTCTTAAATAATGCTTCCGGTAAAATTTAAGGTTCTAGGCGAGGAGATAGGCAGAGAAGGAGACGCTTTGTTGCTACTGCCATGTTTTTATGAAGGATGAGTGTTCCCCTGGGACAGATGGGAAAGAAAGTGACACAGCAGCGTTCCTGAGTCCTGGGAGTGGGCTGCAGTTTATGTGGGCGATCTGGCAAATCTACCCAGCACTAAGCTCTTAATGTTGTCTGCTAGATGCTGATTAAAATCACTCCGATTTTAGACACCGGCATTCCAGGATAGAACTATGCTGATTATATATTAAATGTACATTACTGGATTTCATGTTGATCTCGAGACATAGTAAGGCTGTCGTGTTTTTATAAGATTGTCCTACGCATGAGTTCCTGCCCTGTCCCACAACTGAGTTCTGGCCCCTGAGTTTAAGCCTGTGATGGTCTCTTAGCAATGTTCATACAGCTTCCAGCTTTGTGTTGCACGTTGTACGTCCTTCACTTTTGCAAAGTCACTTCATTTTCTTAATGTCCCGTTTATATTTAGGTGTTGCTGTGGTGATATGTAAGAGACACGCACGAACTTTATAACACCCAGGGCACTGGATTCTGCGTCTGGGACATGTTAAGTGGTGGGAGCTGCTTTATTGAGAGTCTGGGTTGAAACTGCTCTTTGCTTTAGGCTGAAAGAACCACAGCCAAAGAAGCAGACTGAGGTGGCACTGATTCAGCCGATGGCACAGGCTTTTGGACAGCCCCAAGGAGAGGTTTCTTCTCCTTTCATCTCTGGAGAACAGCAGAATGGAGCCACTTGCTACACCTTAGTCAGATCTTTTCTTTTCACTCCTCCTCACTGACTCAAATTCTCACAGGACGTTTACAAAAGAAAAATTTCAGAGTATTTAAGAATGTTTCCTCTATATAAATTGTAATTCAATGAAATCATTTTCCTGCAGATTCTTGATAGAAAGGAGTGTTTCTTTATAGGTCACCAAGTTAGTACCTAATCTTTTTTCAAAAACATTTTTTTCCCTTTTATTCATGGCAGAGTGCATGAGAGAGAAAGAGCACCCTAATGAGGTCTTGTCACACTGATGTCCTTCTTCCCATTATTCATCCTGTCAGGACTCTGGACACGTATGTGGGTGCCTAGTGTGCTGCTTCCAGGGCTGGGATTTGAACCTTGGTAAGCCATATGGCAGTGTCATCTGCCAGTGCTTAACTGCTGTACTATGGGGCCAGCCCTTTTAATCTCTTTATTTTATTGAAATTCAATGTGGCTTACAGTTATTAAAGCCTTTTCTTTCACAAGTATATTTTAAAATTTATTTAAAAATCTTTAATTAACACATAATACTTGTACATATTTGTGAGATATTGTGTGTTTTTTTAGTACACAAATCATGTGCAATGGTTAAATCAATATAATTAGCATATTCATCATTTCAGTTATCATCACTTTGTATTGGGACCATTCAAAATTCTCTCTTTAAGTTATTTTAAAACCTATAATATATTAATATAAACTAAGGTTACCCTACTATGTTCTAGAACACTAGAACTTGTTCTTCTTGTCTAACTGTAATTTTGCATTCATTATCCAAATCTCTATCCTCCTCATCCTTCGCAGCTTCTAATCACCACTATGTTACTCTCTACTTCTATGAGGTCAACTTTTTATGTTTTTACATATGAGTGAGAATATGTGATTTTTCTTTCTATACCTGGGTTATTCCACTTAACATACTGTCCTCCCGGTTTGTCTTTGCTCCCTCTGACGACAGAATTTCATTCTTTTTAGTGACTAAACAGTATTCTATTATACACAACAACATCCCCCTCCCCCCACACATACACATAACATATCCTTTATCCATTCATTTGTTGATTATTTTGGTTGATACCATTTCTTGGATATTGTGAAAAGTATTGCAATAAACATGGGTGTGCAAATATGTTTATGACATACTGATTTATTTTCCTTTAGATACATACACAGCAGTAGAATTGTGGGATCAGACGTTAGTTCTACTTTTAGTTTTTTGAGGAACTTCCATATTGTTTTCCATAATGGCTGTACAAATTTACTTTTTACTGAAGTATAAAAGAGCGCCCTTTTCCAAGCATCCTCACCAGCATTGTTATTTTTTTTTGTCTTTCTGAAAATAGTTATTGCAATGGTGTGAGATGATATCTCTTTGTGGTTTTGATCTGCAGTTCCCTGATAATTAATGATGGTGGGCATTTTTTTCATAAGCTTCTTGGCCATTTGTATGTCTTATTTTAGAAAGTGTCTATTTGGGTCATTTTTCCACTTTAAAAAAGATTATTTGGTTTTCTGAGTTGTTTGAGTCTCTTGTACATTCTGTATTTTCTTGAATATCAATCCTTCATTGGATGTAAGGTTTTCAAATATTTCCTCCTATTCTATAGGTTGTCATTTTACTCTGTTGATTGTTTCCTTTGCAGAAGCTTTTTAGTTTGACATAATCCCATTTTTCTATTATTGCTGTTTTTGCCTGTGCTTTTGAGGTCTTATTCATTGCCCAGAACAACGTCCTAAAGGATTTCCCCATGTTGTCTTTGTAGTGCCATAGTTTGGATCTTAGGTTTAAGTCTTTAATTAACTTTGAGTTGATTTTTGTATATGGTTAAAAATAGAGGTTTAGTTTCATTCTTCTACATATGAATATCTTACTTGCTCAGCACCATTTATTGAGGAGAATGTCCTTTTACATAAATGTTCTTGCCACCTTTGTTAGAAAGTAGTTTATCTATGGATTTATTTCTGGTGCTTCTACACTGTTACATTGGTCTATTTGTCTTTTTTTTTTTTTTCTATGCTCTTTTGCTTATTATAGCTTTGTGGTATTAGAATTCACTTACAGAGTGTCACATTTGACTGCTGTGCTACTGTTTGGCCTCAACCTTTTCTGATTACATAAAGATCTTATGATTTTTTTCTATTTCTGTGAAAAACACCATCTTTTTTTTTTTTTTTTTTTTTTTAAGGTTTTTGCCATACGGTGCATGTGTTTGTTGGAGAGAGACAGAAAGAGACAGTGAGAAATCATCTCTCAGGGAAGATGGCTACACTGTAATCCTTTCCTCTCCATTTTTCTCCTGGGATTTTGGGCATGCATGCACACACCTGGCGTGATTTTCAAGCCACCATGTCCAGGACTTGAACAGTCCAGCACCTTAACCACTATGTCATCTGCTGGCCTGGCCATCATTAGTTTAATAGGTGCCTTTGTAGGTGGCTTTCAGTAGTATGAACATTTTAATGACATTGAGTCTTCCAATCCCTGAACATGAAATAAGTTTTACTATTTGTGTGTGTGTATTTTCTTCATTAAAAAAAAAAAATCAGTGTTTCATTTACCTTCTTGGTTAAATTTAGTCCTAGGTTATTTATTCATTGTAGCTATTATAAATAGGAATGCTTTTATAATTTCTTTTTCAATTTATTATTAGTGTATAAAGATGTTACTGATTCCTGTATGTTGATTTTGTGTTACAAGTTTTACTGAATTTGTTTATCAGTTCTCTCTCTCTCTCTCTCTCTTTTTTTTTTTTGGTGGAGTTCTTAGATTTTTCTATATATAGGATCATGTAATCTGCAAATAGGGGCAATTTAACTTCCTCTTTTCCAATTTGAATGCACTTTATCTCTTTCTCTTGTCTAATGGCTCTAGCCAGGACTTACAATACTATGTTGAATAAGGGTGGTTATAGTGGACATCATTGTCTTACTCAACTTCTTAGAGAAAAAACCTTCCACTTATTACCATTCAGTATGATGTTAGCTGTGAGTATGTCACATTTGGCCTCTATTGTGTTGAAGTACATGCCTTCCACAACTAAGTGATTGAGTATTTTTATTGCAAAGGGATGTTGTATTTTATCAAATGCTTTTTCTGAATATATTGAGATGATTATTTTTTTTTTTGTGCTTCATTCTGTTAATGTCATGTATCACATTTATTAATTTGTGTGTGCTGGACCATCTTAGCATTCTTGGGATAAATTCCACTTGGTCATTGTGTATTTTTTAATGTATTGTTGGATTTGGTTTGCTAGTATTTTGTTGAGGATTTTTGTATCTATGCACATCAGGGAAATTGGACTATAATGTTTCTTTTTTGTTGCTGTTGTATCTTTGTCTGGTTTTGGTATCAGGGTATTAGAGTAATGCTGGACTTCTTTTACAAGTGAGTTTGGGATAATCCCCCCTGCTTCATTCTTTTTTTTTCTCTAATGGTTTGAGAAGAATTGGCAGTAGTTTATCTTGAAATGTTTTGTAGTATTCAACAGTGAAACTATTTGATCCCAAACTTTTCTTTATTGGGAAAATTTTTATTGTCTAGTCAATGTAATCACTCTTTATTGGTTTATTCAAGTTTTTTTAATTCTTCTTGGTTTAATGTCAATAGGGTGTGTGTGTCCAGGAATCTATCCATTTTGTCTAGGTTTTTCAGTTTGTTGATATATACTCTCTAGAGATCTTTTTCTTTTCTTTTTTATTTTAGAAATATTTTATTTAACTTTATTTATTTATTTACTTTATTTTGACCAGAGAGGGGACAGAGAGAGAGAGAGAGAGAGAGGGAGGAAAAGTGAGAAACAAACCACCAGGTCCAGGACTCGAACCACAGTCAGCCATGTGGGAGTCTAGAACTCTTAACCACCACGCCACCTGCCTGCTCAAGATTTTTCTTTTTTGTTTGTGTTTATTTAAGTCTTCTTTCTTTTTCTCCCTCTTTTCCATAGGGTATGTGTTCTCACCAGAGAGAGAGAGAGAAAGTGAGATGGTACCCTTTCCAGGGTACTTTTGGGATTTTGGCACATACACATGCACCTGATGTGTTCCTCAGGTTGCAGGGATCAGAACTTGAACAGTGCAGTCAGTCATGTGGGATTCAGTTGCCTCAACTGCTATGCCACCAGCTGGCTCCTTTTGTTTAGTTTTATGTACTTGTATGGTTTTAAAGTTCCTCTTGTTATTGATATCTAGTTTTATTCCATTCTGGTCAAAAAAAAAATACTTGATATGATATCTATTTTCCTAAATTGTTTGAGACTTGTTTTGTGGCCTAATGTATGGTCTATCTTGGAGAATGTTCCACACAAAAATATATTTTTTCTGGTTTTATGTGTTTTTTTCCTTTCCTGTCATCCTCCCATCCCATTTCCTTATTAGTTTTTCTGGTCCCTGAATAGTCATTGTTATCCTGTGTCTTCACAGCATGCTACTGCCACTATCACACTCCCTCTTAATCATAGGCTCGTAGCAGCTATATGAGAACATGACCCTACTCTCTCTGGCCATTGTTGATTCACTCAAGGGTATGTGGCTTGGCCAGTTAGGACCTTGTCTCTGCAATTCTAAGAATGATTCCAGCTCTCTAAAGACTGGACATTTAATATTTGAGCTTGGGAGTGATGAACAACCATTTGTGTTCACTGGGTGGGCAAAGTAGCTCTGTGTGAAGAAAATGAAGCAGAAGAGTTGTGAAGAGAGACAAAGAACTACTTCACTACTCTCCCATTCCTGTTCTAGTTTTGCTGAGGTCTGGTTACATCTCTGGACTTGGACTATGTGAATCACCTCTATATCTTTACAATAAATCTCCTTTTTTTTTTTTAAATCTGAGAAAACGTAAGATTTTCTTCTGTTGCATCTAATCAAACAATTCTTATTGAGTCAGCATTTTGGTTAGCACTTCCATCATGCCCAGATATAGATAAAGATATAGAGAAAAAGAGACAAAGTATGAGCAGTTAATCATCAAGCTGAGAAAAGAGAGGTATCTTACTTTTTCATTCAGTCATAGACTCACTCTATGACTGAAGGGAGATTTGTTGTGTGTGCAAGAGGTAGGCCACCCAAACTGAGAAAAACCAATAGCATGATGTGGCAATAATTAGGAAAGAAATAAGGTTTCAAAACACCAAGCCAAGTTTTACATATATGGGGAACCAGCAGTTAGTGTAATGGCTATGTCGCTGGACTCCCATGTAGTCGACTGCGGTTCGCGTCCCGGACCCGGTGGCTTAAAACTCATGCCAGGCCCGTGTGCGTGCATGCCCAAGATCCTGAGAGGAGAATGGAGAGAAGGGATTGCGGCGTGACCATCCCCTCTAGGGGGTGATTTCTCGCTTTCTGTCTCTCTGTCTCTCTCTGTCTGTCTGGTGAGCGCACATGCCCTATAGCGAAAACCTCTCCA
>NW_006205727.1:392479-394994 GCF_000334495.1 Tupaia belangeri chinensis
AAAAAAAAAAAAAAAAGAGTTTTACATATATGGAATATGCACCCAATGGAAAGATCTTGGTCTTGAAAGGCAGATATAATTTTGAATGTTAGAACCCTTCACAGGATACTTACCTTTGGTAGGAGCCAGACATGATTAATTCTTGGAAATTTCATTAGGCTGTTTTGAAATTTGCATATTTTCTTCTTTTTGCACACTGGGAGAATTAAGAAGGCCTTGAAAGCTGTTTTGAAAATCATCACTCCCTTTTCTCCCCTTTTGACATGGATAATTCATATCCCAAGTATGATGTCACTAATTCAAATATAATTATTATTCAAACACAAATATTCTTGTATTTTTATTACTAGAAAATAACCTTCTGCTTGTCAGAGCCAAGTTAGAGAAAAGTCAGCATTATCTGTTTCTCATAAAACACATTCTCTCTCTGCCTCATGCCAGAGTTCTGTCTCAGTTGAAAATAAAATGGAAAAATCGTCATTGTGGTTGATATATAGCTTTTTATGAGAAGTAATATATTATGATTCTAGCCCTATTATTTGACCCTTTGTTCTGATTTCACGTTGTATGAGTAGTATATTTAAAAATGGGAGAACTTTCAGACTATGAACATAAAAGTGAAATGTTAGACTGAAAAATTTTTGACACTAAATTATTTTCAATAAATTAACAAGAAGCTTGAAGAAAATATTTCATAGGATAGTTTATACTTTTAGGAAGAATAAGGCAAAGAAATGTTGTTCACATATTCTATCAGGCAGTGGTGTAGATTTTCTCCTTAATAACACCATTAGAAATATTGCCTCCCACAAGTTTCTTCTGGCAAAACAAAAAAAAATAATAAATATTATGTACACAAGACCACAATACAGGTGTTTCTATCTCTAATCTAGGCTAATGTATTTTATGTTCTATTGACTGGATGGATTTGATTAGATCATTCTGTTTTTATCTTCCTCCCCAACCTGAAATGAGCAAATGTTTCATGGATTTTTCCTTCTTGCTTTGGTTTCCCCTTGTTACACATTTTGCCAGATGGCTGAGTTTCATTTAGAGAAGAATTTTCCATAATAACATATCACTTGGTGCTCATGGCCAATGATCCCACTCCCCCCTGCCATCTGCAGGAACCATGGAATGGAGTAAAGTGGCAAATGAATCAGGCTTGGCAGAGATTGGAGGGGTAGGAGGAGATGGAGAGGGAAAAGAAGAAGGAGGAGGAGGGTCAGGGGAGCAGGAGGAAGTGAGAAGAGACCTGAATTGCCAAACACCTGAAGGCAAATCCTATTGTACAAAAGCTGAGTGGTGTGTGTGTGTATTAGAGAAAGACACACACACACACACACACACACACACACTGAGGAGAGACTGTGTGTATTTTGGAGTGTGTAGTTGCAGGGCATTTTGACAGATGTGGAACATGTGTGGCACGACTTCATATGGAGGAGGGGAGAACAAGGGAGAGGAATAGCACTGAACTGCAGAAAGAGATGAGGCTAAGCTCCGAGGTGAGCAAGCCAGGCCTGGGTCAGGGAAACAGTAGAAAATGGCAGGGCAACTCACATTGTGCTGTTACCTGTCTTTGCCAAATTTTAATTATTAGAGCAGGAAAAAAAAAAAAGAAAAAAGAAAAAGGAAAAAGAAATAAAATTCTTTATCCAGAGTCTGGATTTACAATATTAAGAAATTCTATGACCTGTGGAGTCTTCAACCAGGATAATTATGACCCGAAATCTAAACAAGGGTGTTATTTCTGGAACCAGAACCTTCACTATGCCTGGAATGAAACAGGTAACTTGCAAATACGGTATCATTTAGACTGGAGTTTGTGACAGCTAATGTTTGGACTTAGTGACTTTCAGCAAATTACATAATCTCTCTGGCTTGAGAAATGAATCAGCTGGTTTTGAAAAGTGATTTCCAAACAGCTCTAAAACTCTTCCTAGAAAATGCTCTCCCCTCTTCACTTCCAGGATTTAAGCAGAGTTGTTAGGACTTTTTCTGCTTATATCACTTAAGAAATGCATACTGAAAAAAAAATGCATAATGCTAATTAAAAGAAAACAACATTTTGTTTTTTGTTTTTGGCTAGAATTGCCATCTTTCATTTGCCAAAATGACAAACACAAAGGGGAAAGAGGAGAGGCATCCACTGTATATTCTCCAGGCCTTTTAGAAAACCTGGAGTCATTCCTTTGGCAACATACAAAGAAATCTACAAGAAAGGTGATGTAGGGGACCAGCAGTTAGCGTAATGGCTATGTCGCTGGACTTCCACATAGTCGACCACGGTTCAAGTCCTGGACGTGGCGGCTTAAACTCACGCAGGCGCATGTGCGTGCATGCCCAAGATCCCAAGAGGAGAATGGAGGAGAAAGGATTGTGGCGTGGCCATCCCCCCTGGGGGGGTGATTTCTTGCTTTCTATTTCTCTGTCTTTCTGGCGAGTGCATGCACCCTATAGCGAAAACCTCTCTCAAAAAAAAAAAAAAAAAAAAAAAGGGGAGGAGTTGTAG
>NW_006205727.1:395876-449097 GCF_000334495.1 Tupaia belangeri chinensis
GACCTGGCAGCTTGCTTTCTCACTTTCTCTCTCTCTCACTCTGTCCCTCTCTGGTCAAATTAAAAATAATTAAATACATAAATAAAGTTTAATAAAATCATTCTTAAAACAAAACAAAACAAAAAGAAAGGTGTTGTAGACATCAGGGAATGGGTCCTATTCAGAAAGGAATGTCCCCCAAATGCTACTGTGGCAAAACTGGAAGAATCTACAGTGTTATGCAGCATGCCATTGGCATTGTTGTAAACAAACACACTAAGGGCTAGATTATTGCCAAAAGAATTAATGTGGGTATTGAGTATATTTAGCAGTCTAAGAGCTGAGATAGCTTCCTAAAATATGTGAAGGAAAATGATCAGAGAAAGAAGGAAGCCACAGAGAAAGTTACCTGGGTTTAACTGAGCATCGGCCTGCTTCACCCAGAGAAGTCACTTTGTGAGAACCAGTGGTAAGGAGCCTAAGCTGCTGTGACCTAATCCCTCTGAATTCACGGCATTAAAGATACTGAAAGAAAATAAAAGGGGCCAACTGGGGTATGGTGGTTAAGGCAGCTAAATCCAACATGGCCAACTCTGCAGTTTGAATCCTGGACCTGGTAGCATGAAATCCATATCAGGCATGTGTGTGCCCAAAATCCCAAGAGGAGAATGGAGGAGAAGGGACTATGGTGTGTGGTCATCCCCCCTGGGGGGTGATTTCACACCTTCTTCCCTCTCTCTCTCCCCTCTCTCTTCCTGGTAAGCACACATGCTCTATTGCAGGAAATAAAAAAAGAAAGAAAAAAGAAAGTAGACAAAATTTATTTTGGACTAAAAAAAAAAAAGAAGAGAAAGAAAACATTTTAGAGTAATAGATTGAACTCTAAATTCCTGTCTTGCTCTGATATCCCAAATGTGCATGTGCTGGATTTGACACAAACACATTATTCAGTCAGTTAAATATTTATTGAGCATCTACTGTGCAGTAGGAATAGTTGTAAGCATTGACGATAAGGCAGTGAAGGAGACAAAATCCTTGTGCTCACAGAGCATACATTCTGGTTAAAGAGCAAAGTGATTACAGCTGGAGACTGGTGTATTAAACAGGGTCTGGGTGTAGAAGCAGTGGGGATCTTGCTGAGGAATCCTGTTTGAATAGCAGCTGAATGAAGCCAGCAAAGAACATGAACGTCTGGGGAAGTGCTGTCCAGGCAGTGGAAGGCTTGTGGCAGACGTGAGCCTGTCCGTTTATTTCCACCACTTATTTCCACCATGTGAACTGACCTTGGTTCCAGACTCCATGTTTCCTTAATAAAGCTTCTTATTTGGTTGCACTAGAGTGGCATCTGGTCCTGGTGAGATGTCTGGTCTTGGCCTGTCCTGTGTCTCAGCCTCGGTCCTGGTTGCACCCCAGGAGGCTAATGCAACGTGGCTCATCACGGGTTGGCGCTTAACCTGCCCCTTCTCTTGGTCACCACTGTCAACAAATACCGTCCTTATCCCTGACTCCAGTCCCCAGGACGCTGCCCCCAGCACCCTCGTGCATTCTGTTTGAACTCTAGGCCTCTTTGGTCCTCTCCACACTTTTTAGACATGGAGCTCGTAGGAGTTTTTGTTTGTTTGTTTGTTTCATGCTGAAGTGGACACAAGAAGCAGGAGCCTTGAGTGTCAGAGCTTGAGTTTTATTTCTGGTTTTGTTGAGCTGAGCTGCCTTAAATCTCTTTGTGTTTTTCTCGGTCTCTTTTTTGCTTCCATTGTTCAATCTGTAAAATGGGGATGATCAATGACCTGCCTTACATGGTTGTTGCCAGGCACAAAGGCAAAATGCTTTCAGAAGTCTATGATATGCAGCGAATCCTGGGTATAGTTTTGCTTTGTAAGACAACCCAGAGGCAGTGCCCTTCCTTGCATTGCCATTCACCTAGCCAGCAGCTCACAGAATTCTCCACTTTTGTGAGAGGCTCAGAATCTACCCAGACTAGGCTGGGGGATGTGAGGCTTTAGTTGGTGTGATTGAGGTTTTCCCCACACGAATGGGATCCTCATTTAAAAATTAATGTCCTCCCACAAATAGATTGTATTTCCATAGCATTTCCAAGTGCAGTAGTTTACTGAATTCTTACCATAACATTGCAGGTTTGAATTACTAAGCCTGCATTATACATGAGAACCAGGAGTACAGGAGATTGTGACTTGATCGCAATGGGCAATAAATTCAGACTTTTTGAGAAAATAATTTTTCTCGCAGTGTCACAGTTCCCTTTGCTATACCTCTGCTGTCTCTAAGAAAAGTTTTATGTAAGCCCATGGGTCAAGATATTAAGCAGATGAACTAGCTAAGTCCAAATATAGCAATAACTTGCTTTTATCAAATTCTTGCTTCTTTGTTTCTCTATATCATTTTTCATGTCATCACTTACCCTTGTCTCCAGTCTCTGCAGTGTCATGACTGAAAGTAGAAAAGATGTAACTTTGCATTATTGCAATGCTTTTGTATTTTATTTTAAACATCATTAAATTAACCTCATTTTTTAAGCATCTTGGAAGATTTCCACCTACCCCTTTTTATTTAATATAAACTGCAAAATAGAATTGTTAATACTAAACTGATTGATTATTCATTGGTTACTTGTGGTGGGCCATGAAATCAATCATGGAAAGAATAAAGTAAAACATAGGACCAGCAGTTAGCGTAATGGCTATGTTGCTGGACTCTCATGTAGTTGACCACCGTTCGCGTCCCAGACCCGGTGGCTTAAAACTCATGCCAGGCATGTGTGTGTGTGTGCCCAAGATCCTGAGAGGAGAATGGAGGAGAAGGGATTGTGGCTTGGCCATCCCCCCGGGGGGGTGATGTCTCGATTTCTGTCTCTCTGTCTCTCTCTGTCTGTCTGGTGAGCGCACATGCCCTAAAGCAAAAACCTCTCTCTCAAAAAAAAAAAAAAGTAAAACACAATTAAGATAAAAAAAGTTATTGAGTAGTTGGAAAAGTCATGACTTATTTTTCTATGCAAAAATTTATCATGACTTTTTCTTTTTCTTTCTTTCTTTCTTTTCTTTTCTTTCTTTCTTTCTTTCTTCCTTTCTTTCTTCTTTTGAGAGATTTTTGCTATAGGGTGCGTGCACTTGCTAGAGAGATGGACAAAAAGTGAGAAATCATTTCCTGGTGGGATGGTGACACTGCAGTCCCTTCCCCTCCATTCTCCTCTTGAAATTTTTGGCATGTACGCACACATGCCTGGTGTAAGTCTCAAGCCACTGGGTCTGGGATTTGAATAGCAGTCAACCATGTGGGAGTCCAGCGATAACCATTATGCGATATGCTGGTTCCAGTGTCATGACTTTTTTGATGACCCAATAGTTTCATCTCAACTATTCCTTTTCAAATTGGAATTCTTGCAATTAAGTCACACTGAAGTGAAAATGTGAATAGGTTGGTTGCAGCTCTGCACAAGGCATGTAACTGGTAGAGAGCTGCGTGGGCACAGGCCACCACTGTTAATACTGTCAATTTTCTTTTTTACTTACCAGAGGGTACATGCTCTCCCAAAGAGACAGAGAGAAAGAGGGAGAAAACTACCCTATTGGGCTGGTCACACCACAATCCCTTCTCCCTCATTTCTTCATCCTGTTGGGATTTTGGGCATGCAGGCACATGTACCTGTCATGTTTTTCAAGCTGCTAGAGCCCAGATTCCAATCTCAGTTAGTCATATGGGATCTGACCCTCTTAACCACTAGGCTCTGGGGTGGCCTGCTCACATTTTTTTGTTTGTTTGTTTTTCTGTTATCAAAACGGAAAACAGAAGGGTGTTTCAGTAATTACTTTTTTTTTTTTCCTGCAAAGAGCATGTACAATTAGTGTGGCTAGAATAGTTAACTTTACAAAGATAATTTAATTGTTAAAAATTTCTACAAGAATGGTTTTAATATACAACACAGTTTGGGAGGTAGATAAAATGATGTGTTTTTTGATGTGAGTTTTTTTGGCTCAGTTTTTTAAGACCAATGTCCGAATTTTGTTAGGTGTTAGCAAGCTCCTTGTCCTTTGGAGTAGGGTTTAGTTGGAATGTGTAGTGGCTTTAGAGAGCCTCAGGGGAAAAGGTGGTTTGGTGACATCCTGGCTTACATGACTCGCCCTGGCCATGTTCTTACAGCTCTTGATGTATGTGCTTGTTATGTACACATTTCACTAGCCTGTTTGCATCTACCAGTGATAGTAAGAAACAATTTCCTATAGTATCCAGGTCTACTCTGAAATAATACAGCCCAAGTTTTGGCCAATGGATGTCCATTTTCTCTATTTTTTTTCCTTTTTTTTAAAAAAAAATTAATTTAACTTTTAAATTTATTCATTCACTTATTTTAATTTGACCACACACACACACACACACACACACACACACACACACACACATGGGGGTGGGGGGAGAGAGAGAAACCAAGCCACAGCCACCAGGTCCAGGAGTTGAACTGAGGTCAGCCATGTGGGAGTGTCCATCGCCTTAACCACCAAGCCACCTGCTGGTCCCCCCATCTTCTCTGTTTAAAGCTCCTATTAAATCATGTTAAATAATTTCAAAGCTGAACTCTTTTTTTTTTTTTTTTGGTTTATTTTTCTCTAGAAAATGTGCCAATACATTCCTGCCAATGTATGAAGAGAATCTTGGTAGTCATTGGAAGAAGGTTAAGAAGGATGAAAGAAACTTTCCAGTTTCCACATCTTGATAAAGGTTTGTGGCACGTTAATAAGGTGTCTCATTTAGGTCTTCATTTTAATTTGCATCACTGTCACGTGGCAGTAAACTCTGGGCCTTTTCACAGTTCCTTGTTTTGCAGGCAACCTCTGTGGAGCCTTGATGGGGGCCTGTTTCACCAGGTTCAAAAAAGAAATTCAACTTTATGTTCTTTGTACACTGAGAGGTCTGAAGGGAACATTGTTTTTTAAGAATGCTGCACAGAGCAGAACTAACTTTAATTACCACCTTGAGGTGGCAATAATTAGGGAAACTAAGGAAGTCACAACTTTTGAGATGAGAGGAGCTTTTCAGGTAACTCTACAGTGTTTTAAAAGCTACCTTGTCATTTTGGTAAATGCAGTTCCCCAACTACTGTTGAATTCTGTCAAAGGATAGAATGTACATGAAAAATACATCAAGACAACTATACTTCTCTGAGAGAAAAAAAAGATTTTTTTTTGCAAATGCTTCTGAAATAGGCAAAATTAAAGTTTCTTCGCGTTACACAGTGATTTTTTAAAAAAATTACCAGAGTGTGTGTGCGCTCACCAGAGAGAGACAAAGAAATAGAGAAAGAGAGGAAGAAAGTACCCCTCAATAGAACATGGTTGTGCCACAATCCCTTCTGCTCCATCTCTCTGTCCTGTTAGGATTTAGGGCCTACGTGCTCCAAGGCTGGGAAATGAATTGCGGTAGGTATGTGGAATCAGCTATCTTAACCAAAAGGCTATGGGGCTGGCCTTAGAAATTTGGTTTTAGCCTTTTTCCCCTCTGTTGTAGTTATTATAGGTGAAAAAGAGTAAGCTATTTTAAGAGAGGCTGTCTTTTTTTTTTTTTTTTTTGAGAGGGGGAGAGGTTTTTGCTATAGGACACGTGCGTCGCCAGAAAGAGTGAGAGACAGAAAGTGAGAAATCACCCCCCAGCGGGGATAGCCACCTCGCAATCCCTTCTCCTCCATTCTCCTCTTGGAATCTTGGGCACGTATGTATGCATATGCTCCCAGTGTGAATTTAAGCCACCGGGTCTGAGACTCGAACCACTGTTGACTACATGAAATTCCATCGACATAGCCATTATGCCAACTGCTGGTCTCGCGGCTGCCTTTTAAAACAGAGAAACCAAAATCCCTCTTACTGTCTGACATCGTGTTTACCTGAGTTAGGAGCTTTAGACTGCCTAAAAAGATGTGATACCACCATTGTCAGGGTTCTGTTTTCTTTTTCATTTTCTTTCTTTTTCCTTTCCTTCCTTCCTTCCTTCCTCCCTCCCTTCCTTCCTTTCTTTTTCTTTCTTCCTTCTTTTTCTGCAATAGGGAGTGTTTCCTCACCACAAACAGAGCGAAAGAGGGAAAGTGAGAAGTTACCCCTCAGGGGGAATAGTCACATTGCAATCCTTTCACCTCTTGGGATTTGGAGCATGCATGTGTACGTGACCAGCATGACTTTCAAGCTGCTGGGTCCGGCACTCAAACTGTGCTGTAGGCCATGTGGGATCCAGTTCCTTAACCGCCACACACCTGTGGGCCCAGGCTTCCATATCTGGAATGAGCGATCTATCAAACATGTCTTCTCCCCTTCGGCTGCACACCATTGCTCTTTCCTTGTTTGCTTGCTCCCATCTGCATCCTACTCTGTTAAGATTGTGATAACTGTCCCTGGACTCCCAGCCCTTCCCATAGACTTACCCTTCCATTGCCTAGGAGCAGTATTTCTCTCTGAAATCTAATCAGAGAGAAAGCTCATTCCCGAAATGTTTTTTCCTTCATGGCTGACAGTGTGTTACAAGCTCTGTGCTAAGTGCTGGAACACAGTAATAAAGCAAATGCAGAAAAATCTCCATCCTCAGGAACTCATGAAGAGGGCATCAGCTTCTTTCTGTAGGATTTAAGTTGGTCTACCTTAAGCCTTCCCTATCTTTCACATCCCAAGATGTGCAGTTCAAAGGCATCCTACTAGGTGGGACAGAATTCGTAAGAGAGAATTGAATTCACTATGCTAAGGCATCCGTAATTCAGAGCCAAGAGTTCTTTCTGCTGTAGATGTCAGTCTGGTTATCAAGATTATGTGAGAGGAGAGAGCCTGAAACATGAACCTTCTCACAGCCATTTCCATTTTTCTCCCCTGAGGCCCTTGTTTTAAATTCCAGAAGGTGAAAACAATTCAGAAACAAAAATGATTAATGGAATGAAGGACTGATTTATGGGAAAGGATCTTAGGAGATAAATATGTATGGGTTGACTTCAAGAGACTCCCAGAAACTGATCCTAGTGATATAAATAGTGAGGAAGGGTTAGTTTGGTATGAAGCTGAAACAAGGATAGAAGAAGACAATTTAAGACTTTGGGAATACAAAATCCTTAATGTTCATGCAATTGTTTGTTTACAGGTAGATTAAGGGCTTATCTGTGACAGGCACTTAAATACAAAGATTCATTTAAAAAATATCTACTTAGTGCCTACTATAAAGAGTGTGCAAGGTGCTTTTTGGTTTTTGGAGATACAGCAATAAACAGAAAAGACACAAATTCCTGTTCTCTTGGAGCTTGCATTTATTTGGAGAAGTTAGAAAATAAATAACGTCACTATGTTGGGTGTTATGCTGTTGAGCGTTATGGGGTTCTATTATCTGCAGAGTTTGCAAAGTAATTTTACAGACACCATTAATTCATTCAACAAATATTTATTGAGTATTTGATGTGTACCAGCACATTGTTTTTGTAACTATATGGATCTTACCATTTTATCTGTATTTTAAGATTAAAATGATGAGATTCAGAGAGGTTAAGTAACTTTTCTCAGGTAATAGGGAATCTTTAAAAAGTTCACAGAAAATGTGTGTTTTTAAAAACTACACTTGGGGGACCAGCAGTTAGCGTAATGGCTATGTTGCTGGACTCCCACGTAGTCGACTGCAGTTCGTGTCCTGGACCCGGTGGCTTAAAACTCACACCGGGCATGTGTACGTGCGTGCCCAAGATCCCGAGAGGAGAACGGAGTAGAAGGGATTGCGGCGTGGCCACACACCCCCCCCCGGGGGGGGGTGTGATTTCTCGCTTTCTGTCTCTCTCTGTCTGTCTGTCTGGTGAGTGCATGTGCCCTATAGCAAAAACCTCTCAAAAAACAAACAAAAAAACAAACAAAAAACTACACTTGGATTTCAAGTTTTTTGACACCAAAATAAACTCACACTTTATTTTCATTTTTCCACAGAGTTTTCAAAGTCCCTTCATAGAGTTGCTAAATTGCAGAGTCAAAACCTAGATGCATTTTTTATTTCCCAGTGTAGTTTTCTCTCTGATGCGATAGCTATAGCTCTGAAACCTGTGTCCTGAGGTTTGGGCCTGTAGCTTAGCCATTGAGGAAACCATAGCTCACATGGCCACAGCAGTTTGAATCCCATTTTGTGCCTTAAAAAACACATCATGCACATGTGTGTGCAAGTCTGAAATCTCAACAGAATGGAGTAATGGAGGAAAAGGATTGTGACATGACCATGCCCCACTGGAGGTACTTTCTCCAGCTCCCTCTCTCCCTATATCTCTGTATCCCTCTGTTGATTGCACACTCCCTCTGGCCAAAAAGGGGGAAAAAAAAAAAAAGAAAAAAAAAAAGAAAAGAAAAAGGGAAGAAAAAAAAAAAAAAAAGAAAAAGGGAAAAAAAGAAAAAGAAAAAGAAAAAAAAAAAACCTAGGTCTTGAAGCCAAAATTTCTGTAGACTTATCCTTTGTTTTTTCACTCCATTTACTGCAAAATAAATATATTTCTAGAGGAATAGATTTCTATCTCTGGGGACACTCTTGGGCATGTGTGTTGTTTAGGCATATTTTATCATCAATTTGGTGAGTCTGAGTAGCTTAAAAACTCATTATAACTCACAAAAAAATGTTTTTTAAAAAACTCACATTCATGGCATGGTGGTTAAGACACTGGATTCCCACATGGCTGACTACAGTTTGAGTCCAAGACCCAGTGGCTTGAAAAAACAACCCCAGGTGTGAGTGTGTGCCCAAAATCCTGAGAGGAGAATGGAGAAGGGATTGTGATGTGGCCATCATCGGGTATGTGTGTGTGGGGGTGATTTTTTACTTTCTCTCTGTCTCTCTCTGCCTCTCTGGCGAAAATGTGCACTCAATAGCAAAAGCCTAAAAAACCAAGAACCAAGAAACTTACATTCATAGACTTTCTTTCAAGTGACTCTAAAAAAATTCATTGACTGTAATGTTCCCCTCCCTCTTTCATGTATATCCTTTACTTAATTTTATTCCATCCAATTTTCTGTGGTCATATGAATTTCAAACTTAAGTTCTTTGACTCTATTATAAACTATATTTGGGGAGTCTTTCGACCTGTGAGACTGCCGATACTTAAAGGCCCGTGGATCTCTGAATTCATCCTTTATGTGGGAAAGCAGGAGATCTTGAAAATAATCTGAGTTGACATCTCTTTCTGCTGTTTTACAACAGTTTCCCAAAGTAGGCAGTTTTAAGTAAATTTAGAACAATTGTGAGCAAGTCAGCACTTACTGAGGTAAAAAAAGTACGATTGTAGGCCAGAGAATTCAGGTTCCTTTCCCTAAATGTTTACATACAGATCCGTCTTTAGGTGTGTTTCTTACACTTTCCCCTCCCCTTTTATTTTTGCCACAGGATAGACTCACGTCTAGAAAAAAAATTTGAAGTGATTCTAAGCCAGGACAAATGCAGTAATGGTGTCAGGAAGAAGCCAATATTACAGAGGACAGAACTACTTTTTCGTTTGTTTTACATAATGGAGTGGCTTGGACACTCTGATCTTTAAAAAGACACAAGAGTTATATTTAAAAACACAAAAGCAAATTTTATCTAATGTAGAGATTTTCACTTTTAATATTTTGGTATAATCTATTCTTTCAGATATATTTTTCCCTTCCAAAAAATAGAATTAGATATTATGAACTACTTCATCCCCCCCCCCCCCCCCCACATCATTTTCAGGGCTCTTTAGTAGACTGACTTAGTATGACTTTTGTATTTGTCTATTATTGACCATTTAAATTATTCCTTTTTTTAAAACTCAGTAATGCTATAATGAAGTCCTTAAAGTAAAATATTTGACCACATTTGTGGTTATTTTCTTAAATTAGTTCACAGAAGTAAAACTATTGGGTCAAAGGCATATATAGGATTTTAAAGTTTTTTTAAAATTTTTTACTTTTAATACATTCAATCACATTTTTTTAGCTTACAAGTTGATCATTTCAATATGTGAACATTTCTTCCCGGTCCACTTGACCAAAATATAACAATACTACCTCCCTGTCTCAACAATGCTGTCTCCATATCCCTCCTTCAAATGTTTTTCCCCAGGCCCCACTCCTCCACACACACCACATCTTTTATTCACACCCATCTCTTGTGTTTGTACATCCTTTAGCCCATCAGCTTCAGTTATAGAGTGCAGACATTTGGTATATATTAAGTGGGGACATACAGTGTCTCTCCTTCATAGCTTGGCTTGCTTCACTCAGCAGTAAATCTTCCATATTCTTCCACTTTCTGTCAAAAGCCAGGGTTTTTTTTTTTTTTTTTTAATGGCTGAAAAGTATTCTATTGAGTATATGTGCTACAGTTCTTTCTTAATTGGAACAATCTGTCTCTTATAGGCCAGCTTTTTTTCCACCTGAAACATCTAATTGGACAAGGTAAAGATAAATAACCTAGGGAGGAGGTGGAGCAGCGACTGGACCGAGATCTAGGACATTCCTGCAAAATCCCCCCATGTGTTTCTGTTCAATCAGGGCCCACAGCCTTGGAATGCCATGGCAATTTGGCTAAGTCCTTTCTGATAGGTATTTTCTCATGCTTTCTGGAGGGAGATGGGACGGAGGGACCATGTTAAATGTCACAGGCCAAAAGAGCAGCTTCCCTTCTGCCAGCACCTACAGTGGTTGATCATCTTTTTTCCAATCAGCTTCTTTAGTTCCTTGTGTATTCTGGTTATCAGTCCCTTATCTGATGCATAATTTACTAAAATATTTTTCCATTCTGAGGGCTGTTGATTCACACTAATTACTGTGTCTTTTGCCATGCAGAAGCTTCTTAGTCTGATGTAATCCCACTTGTCTATTTTGGGGATTATTGACTGTGCTTTGGGGGTCTTATGTAAGAAGTCTTTTCCTACCCCAATGTCTCCCAGAGTTTCCCCAGCGTTTTCTAGAATCAGTTTAATAGTTTGGGGTCTTATATTTAGATCCTTGATCCACCTTGACTTGATTTTTGTCAAAGGTGAGAGGTAGGGGTTCAGATTCATCTTTCTGCAGGTGGAAATCCAGTTTTTCCAGCACCACTTGCTGAAGAGGTTTTCCTTTTCCCACTGGATTGACTGGTACCCCTTGTCAAAAATCAGTTGACTGAATGATTGGGAATTTATTCCTGTGGACTCAATTGTGTTCCATTGGTCCACATGTCTGTTCCTGTGCCAGCACCATGCTGTTTTGATTACTACAGCTTTGTAGTATATTTTTGGGTCAAGGAGTGAGATGCCGCCCACTCCACTCTTCTTGTGTAGAATTGCTTTGGCAATACGGGGTCTTTTATTATTCCAGACGAATTTTATGATTGTCTTTTCTAGAACTGTGAAGAATGTGCCTGGTGATTTTAAGGTTTTTGATGGTTTTGTCAAATTGTCCTAAAAATTCTGGTTTCTCACCAGTAATATATGGTGAGTTAAACATGAGATTAGAAAAAACTTAGAAATACAGAAAGCACAATAATACAAACTTTTGGAATGTAGAATTTAAGTCATACCACCCACTAAAAATGTTCTGTTCCTTTCTTTTGGGGCATTTTCCACTTGTCAGCGATCCCAAAAAAGAAAAATGGTGCATCATTACAATTGAAGTCTATTGAGTGCACTTAACTGGGAACCTGAAAATCTGGTCCTTAGTCCTGGATCTGATGCTCATTTGATGTGTATGACTCTGAGCCAGCCTGTTATCCTTCCTTGGCCTTAGAGTCCTTATTTGCAGGGTGATCATATGTCTTGGAGTATGTATGTGGCCCTAGCATAATAATTAATAGCATCTTCTTTTACTCTCAAAGTGGACAATAAATTCTATGCTTGTCCTACTTATCTCTAGACAGGGTGTTTCAACTATTAAAAAGGACATTTGTTTTGCCTGCCCAGCTTCTTTCCCCTCTAATTTTCTAGTGTAGACGCTCTTTCCCATCATCAGTCTATATACTTACACGCTGACTCCATCCCCAGGCATGTGACCAGCATTGGCCAATCCAAACACAACACTCAAAGACTGATCTAAAAATGGGCATGTGACCCAAATGAAGATCCTGTGAGCCATCCTCTTGGATATCTGCTGGATTCCAGGTGTACTGGCCCATTCACATTGGTCTACAAGAGACTATTGTGAAATTTTTAGGAGTTTTTCAAATTGGTCATAAAGCACAGCCATTATCAAAAATTAGATTATGTAAATTTACAATTAAATTATAGTAGGACAAAAGTAGCAAATATTCAAAACATATAGCTTTCTAAGTAGTTCACTATATTTTATTATTACCTGTGCTCTTGAGGCTTTGTGTGATGTATCCATAGGGTGGAAATTCTATAGAGTGAACTATATTACCTGTCTTTCTTAACTCCATGTTAAGTGATGTCAAGTCTAGGCTTCTATAACTTATGAATAAAAGTCTTGGGGCCAGCAGATGGCATAGTGGTTGAGGTGCTGGACTCTCACATGGCCAACTGTGATGTGAATCCAGGACTTGGAGGCTTTAAACTCATTCTGGGCACTTGTGCGTGTGTGCCCAAAATCCCGAGAGGAGAATGGGGGAGAAGGGATTGCGGCGTGGCCATTCCCTCAGAGGAGTGATTTTATGCTTTCTGTTTCTCTGTTTTCCTCTGTGTCTCTGGTGAGCTAATGCTCCCTAGAGCAGAAATTTCTCTAAAAAAAGTCTTGAGGTACTGGCAGGTGGTGTGGTGGTTAAAGGCTCCCACATGGCTGACTGTGGTTTGAGTCCCAGACCTGGCAGCTTGCTTTCTCATTTTCCCTCTCTCTCTGTTTCTCACTCTGTTTCCTCTCTGGTCAAATTAAAAAATAAGTAAATAAATAAAGTTAAATAAAATATATATATTTTTTTAAAAAATGGGGGCCAGCAGGTGGCATGATGGTTAAGAGCACTGGACTCCCACATGGCTGATTACAGTTTGAGTCCCAGACCTGGTGGCTTGCTTTCTCACTTTCTCGCTCTCTCTTTCTCTTTCTCACTCTGTCCCTCTCTAGTCAAATGAAATAAATAAATAAAGTTCAATAAAATAATTCTAAAAAAAAGAAAAAAAGTTTTGATAATCTAGGTTACATGATCTCTAAAACTCCCTTACAAATTTATGAATCCAAAATTACATCAAAGAGGGGAACTCCTTGGCTAAATATTTGGATACTCATCATTGCTACCTTTCAAAAGAGGTAAAATACAAAATATTCTGCAGTGAATTCACATGACTTGTTCTCATTCAAACATTTGATCCTATATAACACTAGCATTAAATGTTTTATTGCTAAATTTTAAGTCATAAGATAGATTAATAAATAATGTAATAATTTCAGTTCCATTTTATAATCTTTCTCCTTTTTTAAAAAAAGGAAATAATGTACTTATTTTAAATGAATTCTCTTTAAAAGAATTTTAAAACAATCTATTCTTAATTCTCCTCATACAGTATTATCCGTATTCAATCACAACACTGTCTCCAGAAGCCCTATTAGAATATGATTACTCTGCATTTTAAGATTGTCATACTTCCCCACTTTGAAATATTGGTTTCATTTTACCAGCGTGTGCCTGCATTGTGCACCCTGAGGTATTGATTCTTAATTAGTGAGTCTGGAGTAGGTCCTACTGAGATATAAGTAATACTGTCCAATTTGACATAGCTCAAGTGTATATTTAACACTTAATTCCTGGCTCACTACAGCTATGACCCATTTCACATATTGTTGATTCAAAAGAATCAAAATCCCATTGGTGTGTTTATTTTTTGGTACTTGACTATTGATAACTCAGAGGTCTTAGTGGCTAATAGCTAACACTCACAGAAATCTTGAGACCAAACCTGACCATTTGCCAAGTGCTAAGATGGTTTGAATTTACCACCCCTGAAATATAGTGTTCTTTTCTTTCTCTGGCTTAAAAAGATAATGGAGAAGGTCTGTTATGATTTGCATTTAAAAATAAATTTAACAGAGACCAGCAAATGGCATAATGCTTATGTCACTGGACTCCCATGTAGCTGACCACGGTTCGAGTACTGGACCCGGTGGCTTAAAACTCATGCCGGGTGAGTGTGCATGCGTGTCCAAAGCCCCGGGAAGAGAATAGAAAAAAAGGGATTGCAGCATGGCCATCCCCACCCTGGTGGTGGTGGGGGGTAATTTCTCACTTTCTGCCTCTCTGTCTCTCTGGAGAGTACATATACCCTATAGCAGAAATCTCTCTCGCTCTCTCAAAAAAAAAAAAAAAAAAGCTAAACAACAAAAACATTGACATTAGTATTATTAGCTCTACTAGAATCAACGTTCTTTTTTGATGTGGAGAGTGCATGTGAGAAGAGAGAGAAGGTCTAACGACAGGGTCTTGATATGCTAGAACCCCCTTTCCCTAACCCTCCAGTTCCTCAGGATTTTGGATACTTGCACATGTGCCAACATGTTTTTCAAAGTGACCTGGGAATCCAAACCCACAGTGGGCCAAATGACTTCCAGCCTTGCAAGGTACTTGATTGCATTGCTAATGTGCCACAGAGGCTGGGCCTAGAATCATTTTTCAAGCAAGAACCTTGGGGTCTCCTTGTCCTCAGCTGGCTTCCTTTTTTTTTTTTTTTTTTTTTTTTTTTTTTTTTTTTTTTTTTTAAGTTTCTTTCTTGTTTTTTTTGAGAGAGAGAAAGAGACAGGCATCCTCAATAGGGTTTCACGCCATGACCATGACCCCTCCCTCAGCCCTCTAAGTCAGCCAGGATCATGGACATTTCTTATTTTAGATGAGGGAGTCTTATTTTAGACCTTCCTCATTTATAAATAGGAAAATGATTGTTCACACAAGAAGCATATGGTAGTGTGGGACCATTCAGGTGGCATAGTGGTTAAGGCACTGGATTCCCACTTGGCCAACTGCAATCAAGTCTCGAATCTGGTGGCTTGCGTTCTCATTTCTCTCTCTCACTCTCTTTCTCTGGTGAGAGCACATACCCTATAACAAAAATTTAGAAAATAATAATGATTAATAAAATTAAAATAAATAATCGTTTTTAAAAAAGGAAGCAAAGGGCGGCCTACAACGCAAGCCTCCATTCTCCTAGCCAGTGTTCTTTTGACCATCCCAAGATGACCTTTTGCTATAGGAAGCGTGTGCTCACCGGAAAGAAAAAGAGACAGAAAGCGAGAAATCACCCTCCAGGGGGGATGGCGATGCCACAATCCCTTCTCCTCCATTCTCCTCTTGGGATCTTTGGCACGCACGCACACGTGCCTGGCGTGAGTTTAAGCACTGGGTCCGGGACGTGAACCGCGGTCGACTACATGGGAGTCCGACGAGATAGCCATTACGCTAACTGCTGGTCCCTCAAGATGACCTTTTAAGTATTACAATCTTCACACTATTCAATGCTGTCATTTATATAGTGTGAGATAGCATTTAACTCAATTTTTGCATCAGTGAAAAATGCAGAGTCATTGAGTTAGAAAGGGATTTAAGGAGGATGTTCTGCCTCCAAATTTATTCCATCTTTTTTTTTTTTTCTCTTTGAATTTTTGCATCCCATTATGCATCTGCCTAATTCGTGGTTTAGTTTGGAAACTGCAGTTAGAAATGCTGGGTGAGGCCCAGTCATGGTCATGAGGACTGGTTGACTCTGCTACTTGGCAGGCTGAGGCCACATGGCTCACCTGGGTTTGGTTCTATTCTTTCTTCACCCAGAAGTTTAGGTACAGTGGTTTGTACCTATCGTCCCAGCCACTCAGGAGGCTGAGGCAGGAAGACTGTGACATAGGAAGACCCTGTCTCTCTGAAAAAAATGCTGGGTTAGAAACTCGTCTCAAGGTACTTTCAACTTATTGGAAAGAGAAAGTCTCATAAATCACATAAGGGAGCTGGGGTCTGTGGAAATGCTTAGTCACCAAGTGAATTCTGATGGATTGCCTTGGAAAATATGTACATTTTCCAGGACCTTATCTGAAACAGAATAAAAATTCATACTTTCTCAGACTGAGCTCCCGCTCCACCCAACTTCAGTCATAGTCCAGTCATTTTAATACAGTGAAAGTGCAGTCACACGAATAGCACAAGCATTAGAAATTTAGACCCAAACTTGGACAGCCGAGCACAAATATTATTCCAAATGGAGAAAGATTTCAAACAACAAAGTGTCCTTAAATAAACACAAAATCAGAACCAGATTCAGTTTATCTGGCTCATGTTGACGTAAATGTCTTTGTTATAATGGCCAACATATCAGAGTAGAGAAACTGTTGGGAAAAACCTTGACATTAGATGCAGTTATCACTTCCATATCAGGGAATAGTGTGAATTAGGACTTTATTTCAGGAACTGAACTTGCATATGTCCAAGAACAGAGAATTAAATGGGAAGAAAACATTTGAATCATAATTTGTTCAGGTCATGAAATCTGTTAAAAATCTCTGAAATTTTTAGACCTTCTCCCCAGAAAAATTCACATAGGTATGAAATTCACATAGGTATTTCAGAGTTTACAGACTGCCCCCTCCCTGCCATGTCTATAGGGCACACCCCACATAAGATACTCCTTATTTAGCGATTCTACTGCAAAATTTCTGATTTCTTTGCAGCAGCTCTGCCTGGCTGGCACCTGTAAGGCCAAGTCCTAGACTAAACATCTGCTGTAAGGCTGATTCAGTTTAACTTAGGGTGAACAGAGCTGGCCTTAAACCCTCCTGATTCCCTTTACTTTGTTGTGTGATCAGCTGGGGGAGATTTTGAATTACTTTGGTTTTTGTTTATATTTTAATTTATAATATATCTAAAAGGAAAATGCAGACTTTTAATTAGACCGACTTGGTAATTTGGTTCAGAGGCTAAAGAATCTCACAGGCAGAGCAGGGATTGGACTTTACTAATTGGGGGTCAAGATGTTTCCTGAAGTCTATCAGATGTGTCTGTTGGAACACCCCTAGCAATTTCCACTCTTTGCTCTGCCTGCAGCGAGGGTCAAGGAAAGGACAAGTTGTAAGGTTCTGCCAAAGCCCAAAGAGAAGCAGTAGGGCAGACTCAGAACTGTCCCCACACCCTTTTCACATGGGTAGCAGGAGCTCCTTGATTTTGAAGATACACAACTCAAGAGATTTCCTAGTCTTTGGTCATTACCATCTCACCTAAACTAAGTGAACTAAGGAAGATGACTTTCTGTGTTACTAGTCTATCAAATGTAATGACGTATTACTGAACAGACATGGGAAAGACAGGTGGATAATAACAGTATACTGCCCTTTTTGTTTATCCAGAAATCTGCCATCCCCAGGAGGTTGACATATAATCCCATGCTTAATCTGTCATCCATACTTTATGTAATGATAATAATAATAATGATAATGATAATCATTTATACTTATATAGCCACTTTCATCTAGGGAATCTCAAAGCTTTACAAATACTAATTAATTCCCCTGGTCTCCCTGTGAACTAGGTGAGGCCCATTTTACAGGTGAGGCAATTGAGGCACAGAACGAACAAGTGGCTTTCTCAAGGCCATTGGGGAACTGGATGACAGAACTCAGGAACCTTGAGAGCTTCATACTTACAGGCATCTAGAGTCAGCTGCATTTTGTGGGTGAATGAGTGGGATAGGCCTCACTGGAATGAGGCCCTTGGTCTTCTAGGTCTTAGTTACTTAAACCCTAACAGTGTCTAGAAGCTCAGGTTGCTTCCAAACTTGTTTCCTTCTCCACAACACAACAAGCACAGCCTGTGAGGGGGTGTTTTTGATGTCTAAGCAATAGAGATGGGGCTAAAGGTGGTTGTCATATGCCTTTGGATGGGAACTGCTTTTCTTTCTTTCTTTTTTTCCCCCCAATTCTTAGAGAGCCCATATGCTTACCAGAGAGAGACAAAGAGACGGAGGGAGATTGAGAAAGGGGGAAAGCAGCCCTAGTGGACTGTGATCATGACACAATTCCTTCTCTGTTCTCTATCTTGTCTGGAATTTGGGCATGCATGCACATGTGCCAAGGGTATTTTCCAAGCTGCCAGGGCCAGGATTTGAACCGTGGTCAGCCAGGTGGAATCTGGCTGCCTTAACCAGGGGGCTATGGGGCCCACTAGGAGAACTATCTTTTAATAGATGCTGTTGAGAAACATCAGCCCACTCTATGCACTATTAGAGTAATCCTGATTTTTGACTTTTTAAATTCTGATTCACCATGTGAACTATTTGATATACACATAACAAATGGCTGAAAAGCATCCAATATGAAGTTGGAAGTTGACAAGGGACCTAATGGAAAGTAGTTTCTCACTATTTCCAGGCTTTTCAGTTTTAGAGAATTCTTGAAATTCTCCAAAATGGGTGATGCTGAATTCTGGGAAAAATGATGTTCTGTGAGTGCTTTTCAGACATTAACATGCAGACCAGTCACTTGGGGAGCTATTAAAATGCAGATGTAGCTCAGTAATTTTGGAGTGGGTCTGAGATCATGCTGACAGACCATGCTCATGCAGGTGACCCTATTTCATTTTTTTCAATAACAAGATTCTGCTACGTCTATCGTTCTGGTGAGTCTATTCCCACAAGGCACTGCTCTGGAGGAAGACTAGGCCACTGAGAGTAAGCCTTGGGATTAGAGGACCAAGGCTTGGGCTCTAAAAGCTCTTCTGCTCTTTATTAGCTCAGAGGTTTGGGACACCAAGATCACTGAGCCTCAGTTTCCATCTCTTTGGATGAAAGTCATTAATTCCTCCTTCACAGGGTTGTTATGTGGACGAATGGAATAACTTAGCTGAACGCTTCTGGTATATGCTCCAACTCCCCAAGTGTTCATTCATTCCTCTGGTCTATATAACTCATCCTATCTTCCCAAATAAATACTCATTTCCCCCCTCTTTGTCAAAGAGAGAAAGGAAGAGAAAGAAAGTGAGAGGGACAGAGATGGGCATTTTTGACAAGGTCATGCTATGATATTCCTCCTGGCCCAGCCTCATAGTCAGACACAATTACAGGTGTGTTCCAGTTTGCTCCGCTTGTTTAGGTTGACCTGGGAACTGAATCTGAGCCTCCCACACACCTTCCAGCCTCCCAGGGGATGATGCCACCTGTACACTACCATGGCTGGGCCACTAACAAATACATTATAGTTTTCTCTCTGTATCTGCAATAATCATCAGATTATTTACCTTGGCTTTTTAAAATATAATTTACCTTTATATTCTTTCTTTTTCACACATGCAAATCAACATCAAATGCTAATTTTTTCTCAGTATCAAAATGCTGATTTTTTTTTTTTTGGCCTCATTAACTATTTTTAAAATTTATTTATTTATTTATTTATTTATTTATTTATTTATTTATTTTAGGGAGAGATTTTTGCTATAGGGTGAGCACACTTGCCAGAGAGAAATCACACCCCAAGGGACATGGCCACACTGCAATCCCTTTTCCTCCATTCTCCTTTCTGGACTTTGGACATGCATGCACACACATCCGGTGTGAGTTTTAAGCTACCGGGTCTGGAACACAACTGTGGTTGACTACGTGGAAGTCTAGCAATGTAACCATTACATTGTCTGCTGGTCCCATTTCATTAACTTTTATACTCTAGTCTCTGCCCTCTTGAATTCTAATTTTGTCTAGGCCATACAATGTAAGTGAGACTATATGGTATTCATTTAGTAAACAAATATTTATTAAGCACCTACTATGCTACGTCCTTTGTGTACTGCTGAGAATAAATCAACATTTACATTTTTCTCTATTGTTTTTATTGCCTTTGTTTAACTCTGTGTACAACAAAACCTTCCTTTAATTTTTCATTTATTGGCATCTTTTATTTTTTTGGAGAGGTTTTTGCTATAGGGCACGTGCGCTCGCCTGAAAGTCAGAGAGAGACAGAGAGACAGAAAGCGAGAAATGGGGGGATAACCATGCCACAGTCTCATCTCCTCCATTTTCCTCTGGGGATTTTGGGCATGCACGCACATACTCCCGCTGTGAGTTTAAGCCACTGGGTCTGGGACACGAACCGTGGTCGACTACATGGGAGTCCAGCGACATGGCCATTATGCTATCTGCTGGTCCTGATATATTGATATCTTTAGACTTTTCTCTCAATTCTTTTTAATTTTCTTTTCTTCCCATTGTCCATACTTATTCTTCAGAACTTTTCCCTTTGAATCTACCAGACTGACTTGAAACTTCTTTTCTAAAAATCTTTACAAAACTCATTTTGTGTTATTGTCTCTGACTTTATTAGAAATCAAACTATTTTTATTTTTAATAAAAAGCAACATTGAAAGTTATGCATGATACATGCCCAGGGAAAAATGTCTGGAATAACACACACCTTACTGTTAACATAAGGGAATTTTCCTTTTTTTTTTTTTCCAGTGTACTTTGGTACTTTGGAAAGAAAAAGTCTCTCCCTTTCAAATGGAAAGTTCTATTCTGTAACAACAAAACAACGATAATAAGAAACAGTAAGGAGAAAAGATAATTAAACCTATAGATTAATGGACAAGAAGAGGAAAGATAAGAAAGTTAAAAATGAAGCTTATGGTCTTGAAATCCCCCCACATTCTCACCTGCAGTTTTAGATCTGAGTTCCTGGATCTGTCTTATTTGGGTTTCAAATCGCTGGTGTGGAACCGGACTTTCTGGGCTTACATAGTGTCTAGAGCACTGTTGACATGAAAGCAATTCTTGCAGTAAAGCAACAGGAGGCATTTTTACAAGAGCAGTACTACCCAGATGGATTTTGATAAGGAAGGTATGCACTCTAAGAGGTCATCATTAACCACATCAAAGAAGGAGTGGCTTCTTAAGCAAATGGGCTTTATCTTGCCATCTGCCAAAAAAATGTACCAAATGCTCTTACTTTGTTGAAAAACATCTGCACTTTTGGAACCAAGTCTTCATAGCTTTGGACTGATGGACGTGATTGAAGAAACACTTTTACCACTTACACGTTTGACCTCTCAGTCTTCATTTGGCACCTTGCCTTCCCTTATGACCTCTGAGCTGGGATACATCATCTACAATTTGCATAAATGAGAAAGTATTGGGTCACAGCTTGATTAGGAACAGAGAGAAGTTATCTGATAAAAGCAGAGTAGAAAGAATTAATTTTCCTAGCTTATGGTCAATTTTCTTACCAGCTAGTATTCTCGGATCAGTAGTTGTTAGATAATTGAAGGTAGAAGGCAAAACTAGCTTGGGATTTAGCTAGAACTCAACCTGACTTCTCATTAGAATCCTCTAGAAAGGTGTTATTTTAATTTTTTAATTTAATTGGCAAATTTTGTAACTAATAAAACAACCATGGTTAAATTAAAATGTGTACAAAACTTTGTGACTTTCTAGGTGTCTCTTATGTAGAGTCAGGAGAGCTACTTTTGGGATCACACTAGACTTAAAAGAGATTTTTGGATTACTCAGCTTTTAATTAGAGACCATATAATTTTCTGAAAGAATAGACACTGTTCAACTTCATTCTGTCCTGTGACTTTTCAGTTTTATCTATCCTTGAAAAATAATTAGATATGTAAACAAGTCAATCAGAATAGCCCAAGAATATGTTGAATATTTCAGGTATGGTAATTTTACTTTGTATATATAAAGCTCTAATATTATATCTATCTGCAATGAAGCTGTCTTTCTTTCTCTTTCTTCTTTCTTTCATTCTTTTTTTCTTTTCTTGCCTGAGGGTACTTGCATAAGCCAGAAGGCAATAGAGATACAGAGAGATGAGAAAACATCTCTCAACAAGACATGGTCATTCCATAATTCTTTCTCTTCCTTTCCTGTATCTTTCTTTTTTCTCTCAATTTTTGCCTGAGGGTGTGTGCACTAGTGTGTGTGTGTGTGTGTGTGTGTGTGTGTGTGTGTGTGAGAGAGAGAGAGAGAGAGAGAGAGAGGAAGAGAGACAGACAGAAAATGAGAAAGCAGCCCCCACCCCCTCTTGGGGATGCTCAAGCCTACAATGCTTTCTCCTCTTCTCCTTTCTTTCACAAGCACCTGTGCCCACAGCATATTTTTCAAGCTATGGAGTCCAAGACTCCAACAGTGCAGTCAGCCATGTGGGGTCTAGCCATCTTCACTGTCATGCCACTGGCTGGCCCCTGGCATAATTTTTAAGCCACAAGGTCCAGGATTCAAACTGAGTTTGGCTATGTGGGATCTGGTCCCCTTAGCCACTAGGCTATAGTAAGCCACTAGATTTAACTGAAGACTTATTCATTAGATGTTACTTAATGAACTGTTTCACCTTTTATAATAATTATGAAATTATCAATCTTTGTTTTTAAAACACAAAATAAAAACTTGCTTCTCCTTGCCTGGAGTGTTTGGTTATTCATCCTGACACTTGCTGGCCAGTGCATGGTAGATCATAGATACTGATGATGCACCTGCAACTTCCAAATGGACAAGTATTTGAGTGGGGCAAAGATAAGATGGTGGAAAAACAACAGTGTGATGAGGTGTGATAATACACACTGATGTCGGTTTAAAAGTTAACACAACATTGCTGCATTATTATATATATATAATTGTACTGCTCAAAAAATAGACATACAGGGGGCATAGCAGACTGTGGCATAGCAGTAAAAGGCAATGCTCTGTGAGGCAATTCCACATTGGAGGATATCCAGAGATATCCCTGAACGTGCCTGGCACCAGGATGATATTTCTGCCCTTGGGGGTGTCATTCTCAGGGTTTATGGACTGACTTTCCTTTTTGATGGTGTCATACTTGTAAGATACCCCTGTTTTAATTAGATTTAATCGAAGTGTTTGAGGCTAATCTTGGTGCTTTGTAATCTTATTCTGCGTCTTTGTTTCCAGTGTTACTTGGGAATATATTTGGTGTGCTGTTCCTTACCCTACCACTTTCCAAGTTCTGAGCATAACATTTTAGAGAGTACAGAGATAAACTTTAGGTTGTTGGAAAAGTCATGAAGTGTTTTTTCCGTTTTTATATGTATCATGACTTTCCTGATGACCCAATAGAATGTGCCCTTTGGAGTACAACCTGGATGTTCAAAGGTCTGAAAACCAAGTCAAGTGATGCACATTTGAAAGAAATGGAGGCCATTGTCCAAAAAAGTATGGTGTGAAATTATAAGGCAAGTGATAACTTCCTTAATGAAAAGAATTTTCCTTCTTGCTTAAAGAAAATTTGGATCATCCAAGGTTCTAATCCCATTCCTTGATATGCAACATCCTCTAGGGCACCTGTGTTGCCGCTCCCTCTGTCTCAGGCATGATTAATGATTGTAATAATTGATCAAAGCATGCTTTCCTACTAAATCTGGCTGTGACCTCAACAGTGCTTTGGCAGCTACTACTGATGGAGCAAGAGCTGGAGAGAGAAAGAGGGAGAGAGATAGTACCCTCAACAGAGTTTTAATGCTATGATCTATGCAAGCCTCCAGCCAGTCTCAGCTGATCGGCACGTACATGCCTAGCATACTCAGCAAGGTCTCTGGACTTGAAATTGGAACATTCCCATGTGGGATTGCATTGTAGTGTATAGTGTTTCACTGCTGTACCACTGTCTGGCTCTCTAATTCTGTACTTTAACCATCTAAGGGATTTAATGATCCATATTTGAATAACTCTATAATACCCATGTAATAGTAAGACAAGACTGGAATGTTTTATTAAGACTGTAATAAAGGCTAAGTGAACAACAAGGTGAAAATGGACTAATATAAAACTCGATAATCTTGCTTATTCTTTAACCTGGAATCTTTGTATAATTCTTGATCTTCACTCATGAATAAGAGATCATTTTATCCCTTGGAATATTCTCAATATTTCCAGGACTTTGAAATTTATATCCAAGAAAATGAAGCCCTAAGAGAGATGAATTATTCTCTTTGTTGTCTTGGGACTATAAGTGAATAGCCTTATATTTCTAGAAGGACTGGTGACAAATGTCCAAGCAACTTTATTTATTTGTTTGTTTTATTGTCAGAAGGTGCATATAATTGCCAGACCGATGGGGGAGCACCCCTCAATAAGGCGTAGTCGTGAAGCGATTCCCCCTCCTTCATGTCTCCATTCTGTTGGGATTTGGGGCATACACACACTTGTGCTTGGTATGTTTTTCGAGTACTGGGGCCAGAATTTGAACTTTGTTGACCATGTGGGATTCAGCTCCCTAAACCGTTAGGCTACAGGGCTAGCCCATATGCTTTTAAGGGAGACAACACTTAATGACTGTTCTGCTATAATCCGCAAATCTCAACATTCCTTTAGAAGTTCCACATTCCAAGTTTGTACATGTTGCCTTTAGACATTTCAATAGCTACCAAAGAGAAGAGGGTATGGGGTTATTGTATATAGCTTCCAAGGGTCAATCACACCAGGAATGGAGGGGTGGAGAGGAGGCTTTATTTATTTATTTATTTTGGCTATAGGGTATGTGTGCTCACTGGAAAGACAAAGAGAGAGGGGAAGAAAGCGCAAGAGAGAGAGAGAGAGAGAGAGAGAGAGAGAGAGAGAGAGACCCCCCCCAGGAGGATGGCCTTGCTATAATCACTTTTACTCCATTCTCCTCTAAGGATTTTGGTCATGCATGCAAACATGCCCTCAGTGATTTTCAAGCTGCTGAGTCTAGGATTTAAACTGCAAAGTCGGCCAGTTAGCCTGGCAAATTTGTTTTTTAAAAGAATTATTCAAATGTATGTATGTATCTATGTATTTATTTATTAATCTCTGACCAGAGAGGGACAGAGATAAAGAGAAGAGAAAGTGAGAAAGCAAGCCTCTAGGTCTGGGACTCGAACCACGGTCAACCACATGGGAGTCCAGTGCCCCTAACCATACAAATTTGGCTTTAATAGAAGGTCATATTAATATTTTCTACTGTTGGCCTAATATTCATATGATGCCTTGTTATAGAATGCTCCCAGTCACTGGGAATATTCAGGAAAAGGCCTGACTGCCCTCTGCCAAAGATGGACTTAAATGGATTCCTATCTTAAATGGAATATTGAACTAAATCTCTCTTATAGAGGGAGACTGTTTTGGACTGATCTGTTGATAATAACAGAAACACCTAAATTGGGTAATTAAAAAAATTAATTTTATTTATTATTATTATTTAAAAAATTTGCTATAGAGCATGTGCACTCACCAGAGAGAGAGACAGAGGAGCGGGGAGGAAGTGAAAGCAAACTACCATGTCCGAGATTCCAACTGTGGTCGGCCATGTAGGTTCTCAACCACCATGCCACCTGCTGGCCCCAAGTTGGGTAATTTAAACAGAATACAGGTTTATCTATCTCATGGTTTGGAGGCCTAAGTAAGGTCCAGGGGCTGCAACAACCAAGAGTCCTTTCACTGGTAGAGTCCAGAGGTGGTACATAAAAAACAACAAGACCCTGGCATTTGATAGAAAGTGGTCGGATATGGAGGATCTATTGCTGAGTGAAGCAAGCCAGGATATGAAAGAAAGATATTGTATGTATCCACTTAACTTATACCAACTATCCGCACTTGATGGTAGAGATCAAAATATTGGAAGGCATAAAAGCAGTGAAAATAGGGATGTGATAAGCCAGTGTCGAACAGTACAGGAGAAAAGAAGAGTATGGAAAAGGGTAGCAAGAGAACAAATAGAGGGGCATGACATTAGTGGGACACAGATATGGTTTATTACCTCTTGATTATGATGATGTTTGTAGTATTCTCAACTGAGCTGGTCTGAGAAGTATTTCATGTTGGGTAAAGTCTTTTTACAAGCAAAATGATAAAAAGTGATTGAATGTTTAAAAAATAATTGGAATAATAATAATCTGGAAAAAATAATGAAAAGCTATTGGATGATGATTTTAATGTCTTTGTATTGACTGACATGCATGATATTCCTTATGGAAAAAGAAATGTAATACACTGTAAAGTTATATGTGATTCAATGTAATATAAATAAGATTATGATAATAATACATAGATTAAAAAATATAAACTCCAAAATATGATCATATATTATACATAATCTATAATTATAACTTTACAAATGAATGCAATACTGTCAATTTTTTAAAAAAGATTTTTGCCATAGGGTGTATGCACTTGCCAGAGAGAGATTAAAGAGAGGCAGTGAAAGGGAAAGTGAGAAATCACCCCCCACCCCCAGAGGGGATGGCCATGCCATAATCCCTTCTCCTCCATTCTTCCTCCCGGGATTTTGGGCACACTTACACACACACGCCGGGCATGCGTTTGAAGTCACTAGGTCTGGGAGTCAGGAACAAGGAAACACTTTTCCTTTATTGAGTCTCTACAGAGCTCATAATGGACTTTCCAACATGCTCCCAGGCTCGTCCTCAGAAGCTACAAACCCATGGTAGAAAAGACTTAGCTTCCAGGCACTAACAGGGCATCATGAAAAACAATGTGTTTTAGAGAATGAGTCCAGAGTTCCCAGGCAGATGCTAGCAACATGTCCCTTGCCCTGCCTTCTCAGCCCGTGTTGGCCTTTTTCCTTTCTTCTCACCTTTCTTGCCTCTCCCTCTCCCTCATGTGTTTGGGAGTAGTGAGTGCAGATTCAGTTTCTAACGCACAGGTGGTGACCCCATGGCCTGCAACGTGGGTTTCAGCAGGGTAGGGAATAGGAGGTGAGGGATAGCTGAGAAACTAAATAGGTTTGAGAGACGGTTTCTATGGGACTTGCTTCTGGGTAAATTTCTTGGGGGTGTCCTGGGGGGGCTTCTGACTCTGTCCTGTAGTTTTTTTGGGGCCTACATGATTGATTTTCCTACTTCTTTTTAGTGGCCTCCTCTAGTGTTAACAAAGGCTTCTAGCTTTACTGCTCACAGTGGAACAAAACCTAATTGTTCACACAAGCCAGAGCTCTTCTCGAGTTTTCTGAGGGCTTTTGTTTCCAGCAACTGGGGTGGGGGAAGCATTCTCCCCTGCTCCTTTCTGTGTGTTTTTTGCTCATATCACGTAGGGCTCATATGCAGGTGCCAGTGAAGGCGCGCTGTCCAGGAAGGACTGCCTCAGAAATGAGGTGCAAAGAAAGGGACAGCCCAAGGCTCTGCTCTGGGGCCCTGACAGCAGCTGTGTGGAAAAGACGGTTTCTTTCCCTTTGTGGAGTGAGCTCTCCGTCTGCCCAGGCTGTCACAGTCTCCGCCCACAGAGCACGTAAGTCACCTTACAGTGTTCAAAAGGTGCGAACATACGTTTTCTCAAGCTCTGGGCTTGCTCTGTACTAAATGAGAACATGTCTGGAGGAGACTTTAGGGACGAGCCTCAAATTGTTCTCAGATAGTTAAGGAGAGCATTGCTCCTGATCGGGACCTTGGGCTAGCTTCTCCATGATGATGATGATGGTGATTATAAGGAGCTGGCATTTGTGAGTGCTTGCCATGTTTTAGACACTGTCATTGTCTCTGCTGCATTGCTAACAGAAATGCTCAAGACTGGGTAATTTTATGCAGAAATATAGGTTTATTCAGCTCCCGGTCTGGAGATTCAGGGTCTAGGAACGAACTTTTAATGAGGCTTCAACGTGGCAGAGGGCAGGATCTTGAGCATAGCAGCTGTCCATAGTTTCTCCTAGTTCTGGCCTGTACCCATGTGGGCTCTGCCTGCCATGTTCCTTCACCTTATACATCCACCATAACTCAATCATGGGGTTTATTACACCCAAAGTCTCTACCTGGGACGCCACGAAGGCATCAAGTTTTCACTTAATAATGCAAGTCCTAACACATGGATGTCATGAAAAAGGCTAAGGTTGTGGTCATGCTCGACCTTTAGATAACACACGTCAAGTAAAATCTAGAATCCTCACGTCTCCCCTACTCCTCCTGTCCTACTCTCTTCTGTTCACCCCACTGCAGCCCCTCTCATGCTTTCTCCCTTTTGTACACACTCAGCCTGTTTTGCCCCCCAAGCTCTCCCCCCATTCTTATGTTGAATCCTCAAATCCAATTACCTGAAAATATGACTGCATTTGGAGACACATTTAATTGTCTCTACTGAAACAATTAAAGTAAAAGGAAGTCATTAGGGTGGCCCCTAATCCAATGTGACTGATGTCCTCTAAGAAGAGAAAGTGTGGGACCAGCAGTTAGCGCAATGGCTATGTCATTGGACTCTCATGTAGTTGACCGCAGTTCGAGTCCTGGACCCGGTGGCTTAAACTCATGCCAGGCGCGTGTGTGTGCGTGCCCAAGATCCCGAGAGAAGAATGGAGGAGAAGGGATTGCAGTGTGGTCATTCTCCCCTGGTGGGGGGGAGGTGATTTCTTGCTTCCTGTCTCTCTCTCTCTGTCTTTCTGGAGAGCGCACACACCCTATAGGAAAAAAAAACCTCTACAAAGAAAAAAAAAGAAGAGAAAGTGTGAACACAGGGAAAATGACAGGACAAGATGAGCATCTACAAGCCACGGAGACAGGCTGCAAAAGAAATAAATCTTGCCAATACCTCAATCTCGGATTTCTAGCCTTCACAACAGTGAGGAGACGAGTGTCGGTTGTTTAAGCCACCTAGTCTGTGGAGTTTGTTACGGTAGCCCCGGGAAACTAATCCAAACGCTCTTACTGTCTCAGGAACTTTGCGCTTGGTCCTTTCTGGTTAGGGTTCCCTGCTCCCAGGTTTACTTCAAATATCCCTCCCCTTAGAGTCTGTCCCAGCTGTCCTCATGGCAGGGCTCCCGCCCCTCACAGCCACCCTCTGGCCTATGAGTCTGCTCTGAGCTCCAGACTTCTAGGAGCACCTGGCATGGTTTACTTGTGCCAGTGTTCATTTGCTCTGCTCTGATCCCTTCTGGAATGTAAGCTTCTGGAAGGCAATCTCTAGTTCCTCTCCACCAAGTAACCTGGGGTGAAGGGAATGGTTCGGGTCCCCTCAAGCTACCTGTGTGAGGTCCATGAAGTGTTCGTATCTGCTGTGGGCAATTCCAGATGATTCTGTCTTTCCTTAATCATTTGCTCCGAGGCCAGGTTTTTAAAAATGTCTTCACATTTATTTCTTTGAAATCATTAGATTTTTATAGGAGGGATTACTTTTTTCCAGCATGCTCAGCAAGTGCTGGCTCGTTCAGGACAATGGTGGCATCTTAACTAAGGCATCTTCACCTTTTCAGACTTGAGTGTGCCCTCCTGTACTTGGGTATCCTTTGGTTTATGTGTTGTGTTTCTGCAATCAGCATTCTGTGTATCGTGGTACTAGGAGGGAAGGATTAACCCTCCTATGGCAAGAAAGGCCTCTCTCTGCTTGGATATAGACGTAAAAATAGATTTCCCTATTGGGCAAAAATGTAGATGTGTGAAATCTCTTGTGAACCCCACTTTATAAACCCCTTGGCCAGTAGTAATTCAGGGATTTTTTTTTTTAATTTTGTCAGAGTATGTGTGTGCTTGCGTGGGGGAGAGGGGAGAGAAAGTAAGAAAGCACCTGCCGAGGGATAGTCATTCTGCAATCCCTTCTTTATTTGTCTTTTTGAGGTTCTAGGCACAGGCACTCATGTGCCTGGCTTGTTTTTCAAGCTACTGGGTCCAGGACTCGAACCACAGAGTTGACCATTAAAGTGGGATCCAGCCACCTTAGCCACATGCCACTGGCTGGCCCCAAAGGATATCATTATTTGAATGATTTTGCCCATTATAATGAGGACTACGTATCCTCACATGGTAGAATATTGACAGAAATTTCTTCAGTTATGTAACAAAATCCAATCTTGCCAGTTATTTATCAGTCAGGATGGCTGGTCTCACTATTTCATATGGAAATGCTGTATTTGGAGATATATGATCTTCCATCGTTTTGTTCCTTATATAGGTGAACAGCAATCTGAGCTACTAGATGAAATAAAGAACCGTGAAAATCTATTTTATTTCTAGGAAGAGAAATAAAGCTGACTGAAAAAGGACAGATCAACTTGCTAATGTTTCAAAAAAGATCTTATTAGAAATGAATACAATTTCATGAAAATCTCAATGGTGTTTAGTTTGGGTAATATTATTAACTGCTTCACAGAAAGTGGAACACTCAATTGTGTGACAGGTCACCTTTTACAGTCCTTTGTGTCATAAGATTTTATTTAAAAAACTTTTTTTAGAGAGATATTTTTGCTATAGGGTGCATGAGCTCGTTAGAGAGACAGACAGAGACAGAGACAGAGAGAGAGAGAGAGAGAGAGAGAGACAAAAGTGAGACAGAAAGACATTATGCCTTCTGCCGATTCCTGTCATAAGATTGTTGACTCCTGAAATAGGGCAGCAAATACACATTTACATTTTTTTCTTTGTTTGTAAAAAAGCTGAAGAAAAGGCAACTGACAAGATGTAAACCATACTAAAAAAGGCACAGAATGACAACACAAACCAAACTCAAAACACATGGAGGATACCAATTTGTGAGTCAGAATTTTCCTGGGGTTATTTCTTCTTTAAAACTATAGAAAGGAATTGGCCCTATAGCACAGTGGCTAAGGGGACCAGATCCCACATGGCTTACTACAGATTGAATATCATCCCTAACTGCTTGAAAAAATGTGCAGGGTTTGGGGGGGTGGGCGTGTGTGTGCCCAAAATCCCGATAGGATTTAGAAATGGAGGAGGAGGGATTTTCTTCTCTCTGGCAAGTACATGTGCCCTCTGACAGTAAAAAAAGGACAAAACACAAAACAAAACAAAAGCTATAAAATGAACCATGAGCTGTACTTTTCATAGCTCTAGGTTGACAACTGTCGATTTTCCTTAGCTGATAAGGAGGCACTTCCCTTTTCTTGGTTGTTAGCCGCTAAGGCTGTTGAGTGAGCACAGGAGAACCAGGCCAATGTGAATACACAGACTGATGAACGATTTACATCGCAATGGCTCAAAATCAAACCCCAGTTTTGGACTTTGGTCTAACGGCAAAATTTAACATCGAGGTACTGATTAAAGTAAAACCTCCCGATTTCAAGAGGTTTATTCATTTTTTAAAAAAAGGCCTATTAGTAACTGAATGAGTTTACAGTTCTGAATAACTGTATGTATGGTCTATAGCAAACAACCTGAACAGCCTTTCTAAATGAGTTCTTTATATTCAGCCTCTAGAAACTTGTAATTACATTTGAGGCAGGACATGTGATACTAGAAGATATAAAGCTATTTAGCCCCAACTGCCACTTGAATTCAATGAAGGCAGTCCAGCAAGATCAGCGGAACACACGAGAAAATCACTGCCATTAATCATTTCTTAAAGTGGAGCTGAAGAAAGCTTTTCCTTAAAAACAAATAGATTTACTCTTTTTTCATTAGTCCCAGGCTTTTAAAATAAATTGTGATAGGGCTGCATTCTCAGCAGCAATTGATCTTTTCTGTCTTACATTTTCTATCTTGCTTGGTCATGTTAGGAAATTATAGGCATAAATACTGTCATGGAATTTCTGTTTGAAAAGTGGAGGCCTAAGGAGAATATTTAAAAAAAAATGCTCTGATTTTTCAACGACTCTAAAATCAAATGTGAGGTTACTGCAAGAATTACTCTTCAGCTCCAGCTATGTGCTAGGAAAAAAATGTATGTGCTTGAGAGAATGCTTAGATATCTGAATATGAATAATCTGTGAATAAATAGGCCATGTCTTCAAAGTATTTGTTAGCAAACTATGACAATTTTGAAACAATACCATTTCTAGATAGACTGACCAAATATCCAACAGCTTACTAATAGTTTTACCAAGCTTCAAAAATTTCATCTATTTTCTTATTCTCCCCACCATTCATTAATTCTTTAAAAATAAATCTATTGAGCCTCATTTGGTTTTACAACTAATGGCAGTGAACATAAGGAGCCTGAAGATGGATTACAAGAATCTTAAGATAAATTGCACATATGTTCCTAACTAGACAGGTTAAAGAAGAATAAGAATAGTCCAGTGACTAGTTAAGAACACATGTGCAATTAATCTTAACAATCTTGTAACCCTCCTCTAATGCATTAGACTAGAATTAGGTCAAACCTAATTAGTTTTTGGTCTTGGAGCTCTTGGGCCATGTCAGTTATGAAAGAAGTCAACCTCCCTCTTACAAGCCTGGGACACTAAGGGGCATGTGCCAGAGCTGGAGCATTCTACTGAAGAAAGAAAGAACCATGTGGAGGTGGCATGTGGGGGTGTGGCCACTGCGAACCTTGATGCTGCTGCTCACATGGGACATGGCAACACTGTTTAGCAAACAGGCATCTCATTTGCTTGTTTCTGATGTTTGCCTCTGCCTTTCCCTTTATTTTTCTCTGATTACAGCCTTCTGTACTTTAGCCATTTTTGAAGACCCAGCTCATATTCGTTTCTTTCATTAAAACTTCCTTGATCTACTTTCTGTATTCTCTAAAATTTCCGCTTATTTGTATTTCTCTTTTGGCATACATCTGGAAGTGTGGGTGGTAGTTATTATTATTTTTTTCTCCTTGTATTCCTACTAGACTGTAAGTTCTTTGAAAATAATACCATTTCTTATTTACCTTAGTAGCCCCTCCCTGGTGAGTTTGGTTTGTTGTCTTTCAAACAGAAGGAGCCTAATAAATAACTGTTGACGAAACTGAGAGAAATTGGAGGCAATGTTGATGATATACGTCTGACATGTGGGTTTTACTTTTGCCATTATTTTCTCATCCATCTCCACAAATAATAATTTTAAAAAAAGAGACTCCCTATATCAAGACTACATTTACAGTGAAAGAATTCTTGGATTAAAATGAAACAACTGAGGCTAGAATATAGCTCTTTTATGTTAAATTCATGGGCCTTATTTTCCCCATGGTATTTTGGGAAGTCACCAACACAGACATAACGTCATTGCAAACGAGGAGACCAAGCATAGCTGTGGAAAAGAAAGACCGTGTTCAAAGGAACTATCCACAATAATAGAATGGAGGGTCTAGAAAATCACCACCATGAATGCCTTTTTTGTGGTCTCATTTTCCCCCAAGGTTGCTCTGGTATGAAAGTCCCTCTTTAAGGAGATAACATAAAAAGAAATAAGTGGTTGCAAAAAAAAAAAAATCACTCTCCTAATAGCCTTGCATGTTCTTTGGCTATTTCAATGTAATGTTTATCTAACAAGTAGCATTTCAGCATTGAACAGTAGAGCTGTGTCTGCACTCCTGTGCCAAAGGCTGGACCTCCTTCAGGTCTTGCCATGCTCCTTCTGCTGAAAACAGTCCTGTTTTCATGAAAGGAGATACTATGTGAGTGGAGTCAGTACCCCCTGCCGCCTGCTTAACATTTTCATACTTCTGGGTAGTACATATGTCTTCAAACAGAACCTAAGTTCCGTGTCTGTGTGTGTATGCAGACATGAAAAAGATGCAATTTCACTAAAGACTAATAGTACAAAGTACTTAGACAATACTTTATTGGATATAATTTTTAAAAAATTTGGTAGAAGGCATGTGCATTTGCCAGAAAGAGACAGAGAAAGAGACAGGGGAAAAGTAAGAAATCACCTCCATGGGATAGCCATGCCACAATCCTTTCTCCTTCATTCTCTTCTTGGAATTTTGGGCACACATGCACATGCATCCAGCCTGTTTTTCAAGCTGCAGAGACTGGGACTCAAACTGCACAGTCAGCCATGTGGTATCTAGCCACCTTAACCACCAGGCCATCCCCTGGCCCAAGATATAATTCTACGTAACTGTTTCTTGTACTAAACTGTTGACGAGTGAAAGGTGTCTATGATGTGAGTTGGTACATCTACATAATAACTGAGTGAATATTTTGATGTCAAAGTTAAAGAAAGAAAAGAAGAAAAAGCCCCAAAATTTACGTATGATTGTCAAGTTTTAATAAAATATGCTAATTCTAGTGAAAAGGAAATAAAAACTGTGTCCAATGACCTATCTCAACCCTTAAGGGGTCAACACATTTAGAACTATAGGAGCCAGTTTTTAGGCTATAGTCTCTGAACCTTGCTATTCTCTACTGGGCAGTTTCTTGAAAAGACAGATTTTCTTTCTTTCTTTTTTTATGTTAGAGAGATTTTTGCTATGGGGTACCTGTGCTCACCAGAGAGACAGAGAGACACAGAAACACAGAAAGTGAGAAATCTCTCCCCCAGGAGAGATGGCCATGCCACAATCCCTTTACCTTCATTCTCCTCTTGGTATTTTGGGCATGCATGCATGCACACACTCCTGGTATGAGTTTTAAGCCCTGGGTCTGGGACTTGAACTGTGCTCAACTACCTGGGAGTCCAGTGATGGAACCATTACAGCATCTTCTGGTCCCCCGAAAAGATGGATTTTCTTTCTTTTTTTTTTTTTTTTTTTTTTGAGGGTTGTTTTTTTTTTTCGCTATAGGGCGTGTGCGCTCGCCAGACAGACAGAGAGAGACATAGAGATAGAAAGTGAGAAATCACCCCCCAGGGGGGATGGTCACGCCGCAATCCCTTCTCCTCCATTCTCCTCTCAGGATCTTGGGCACACACACACACGTGCCCAGCGTGAGTTTTAAGCCGCCGGGTCCAGGACGCGAACCGCGGTCGACTACGTGGGAGTCCAGCGACATAGCCATTACACTAACTGCTGGTTCCCAAGATGGATTTTCAACATGGCAGGGTGAGGAGATGACTGTGAGAAGGTAGGTCAAGTGGAGACAGGTTAAATAATATACAATGTATTCCAGTAACAATGGCCTCAACTATAGAGAGAAATATATGCTACTGTTCTATTCATTCGTTCCCTCTGTAAACTCAGAAGGAAATGTTTATGTGATACTAAGGTAGTGTTCTCTTAGCAGATGCTGTGGATTTGTAGACATTATGGACCAAAGAGTTTCAGGCTGGAAAATAAGAAGAGAAAATTGAAAGGGGTTTGATCCAAGTGTTGTCATCGTTAGTTTGAACTTTTCTTTTCTTTACAATTTTGTCAGAGGGCACATTGCACTCATGGAATCAGAGAGAGAGAGAGAGAGAGAGAGAGAGAGAGAAAGCACCCCCTTCCCTATGGGACATGGGAATGCAGAAATCTTATCTATTTCTCTCTCTTTTGGGGATTCTGGGCATGCACACATGGATGAGATGGATGGATGAGAAAATAAAGGCAATAATAAAGCCCATGTGTCAGACATATATCATCAATATTGCGTCCATTGTTTTTTCAAGCTGCTGTGTCTGGTACTCAAACCTCATGGTTGGCACTGTGGGATCCAGCCTCCTTAATCACTACACCAGAGCTGGTCCTAGTTTGAACTTATTCATTCATCCATCCCATTCATTAAAAACAAAAACAAAAACAAAACAACTGTGGAGTATCTTTTGCTATTATAGGAAGGAAAACTACACTGAAACAACAGGTCCTGTGAGTTTCTTAAAACTCACACACATGTGCCTGAGGTGAGTTTTAAGCTGCCGGGTCTGGGACTTGAATCGTGGTTGACTATGTGGGAGTCCAGCGATGTAACCATTATGTGATCTGCTGGTCCCTGGGCATTGTTTTAATATTGCTGGTTATAGACATGGTATTTATGTACTTATGGAAAATGAATTACGTTGACGTGGTTGTCTTGTTCCTTCCTAGGGGATTGTTGTCACCAATGGTGGTGGCCTATGTGGCCTCCTCCACTGATTTCTCTAGGACTCACTTTCTTGGAAACTTCTCTTATTCGAGCTGTCTCCTCTCTGTCTTTTTAGTAGATACAGTTGTATTATATGCCTTTCCCAGAAATCTCTGAGTGTATTTTATCTGAAAAGCTGCTTTCTTGTTAAAATGGATATGGATTCTTTTTCCTACTTAACATATTTATGTTGGAATAGCACAAGGGCAGTACCTGTTTTAAGCTTGGGGACGGTCTCATGCTAACAATTTCAAGAGTCATGACAGGGTAAGGGGTAACCGTGGAGAGTCACTGGAATTCCCTTAAAGAGCAGTCGCTCTCCTTGATTTCTGCCTATTTTCAGAAGAATGAAAACTGACCTGTCAGTTTGGTTCCAGGAGCAGCTAAAAGCTTGTAGGTTGAGCTGAGACACACTGACCCCTGTAGTTAAAGTTCTTCGTCTGGGCTGTCAGTCCTCAAATATGAGGGGAGAATCCTGGAAAATTTTCACTTGATCTCTCTTAAGTACAATGACTCCTCCTTTAGCAACCTACCTGTTTAACTACTCAAACTTACACATGGTTCTCGAGCACTGAGCGTTCGATTTTTAAGTCTGTACAAGTCTCTGGAATTCCCTTTCTCAGTCTTTGTCTCATTCTCACAGTCAGTGTTCACTACATGAAGCATTCTCAACCACGCAAGACATATATGAACTTGCACTTCATTGTGCACCGCACTAGTGTTCAGAATGAATAAAAGTGATTACGCCGGATATATATATAATTGTGTTGATATATATTATTGTCTCGTCACTTGCTGGAATTTATCTAATGTATGTTTTTTGTATGAATAGAATTAAATTATTCTAGTGTGGTGGTGCATGGTAGGTATGAAAAATACTTACCCTATGGTGCAGACCATAGGGTAAGTATTTTTTACCATAGATACACACCACATGACTTCCTCCTTTAAGCTCTTGCTTATTGACAAATTTGTTAAATGACCTAGTCGAGGAGCTATTCCTTTTCAGTGTTTTTTATTTATTATTTAAATTAACAAGTAGTAAAATGAACTTTTTTGGGTGTATCTCTTATGAGTTTTAGTACTTGCATAGATTTCTGTGATTACCACTATAATCAGAATACAGAATAATGCCATCAGTCAATCCTCCACTCATACCTAGCTCCTAGCAAATAGTGATCTGTTCTCTGTTGCTATAGCTATGTACATTTTGAAAATGTCCTATAAATGGAATTATACAGTATGTAACTTCAAGATTCGCTTTTTCATTCAGCAAAATGCGTTTGAGATTAGTCTAAGTAGTTTTGTGCATTAGTTTGTTCCTTTTTTATTGCTGAGTAGTATTGTATTGAAAGGATGTCTATCTAGTCACTCAGAGAGGCATGTTTGGATTGTCTCCTGTTTTTGGCAAATGTGAATACAAGAGTACCAACTACCTAGGAGTGAGATTGAGATGACTGGATCACAGAGTAAATGCATCAATTAATAGAAAAAAATGGTAAGATGCGACCAGACCCTTATCTTTTGCTGCAGAATAAGTGATGCAATAGAAATGATTCTTCTAGTGGCCCTGAACTCCCCCATCTAAAAGGAAAGCAAAAAAGTAATCTTCCCTCTAAGAAACAGACATTGATAATGTGTCTTCATGTTTATTTCTACTCATGCTGTGAGAATTCACCCCAGGGAAGGAAAACACTTTATATCTTTTCATCAGAAGTGGGGGGCTTTGTGTTGAGCCAAGAATGTGTGTTACTTAGCTATAGTTTGGGTGGAGCAAGATCTGGGTCCACAGAATTGCTTTCTGCCTAAACTCAGGGGAAGAAAACACACCTGGGGTTCTGCAGCTCAAACGCTTGGTTTGATAGTTGGGTATATTAAATATTCAGCAGAAACAACGCCTGAATCACTGTCTTCTGAAAGTATCATCAAAATGTAAGCAGATAGAGGCGAGAATCCTAGAGCACTTCTGTTGTTGGTTGTCTTTTCTTCTGCTTGATATGAGTGCCTGAAACAATTCCTTCAGTTTAAACTGCTGAGAATTCAGATGAGCTTGCATCAGACTGACCTTTTAATGGAATCCGTCAGCAATTGCACACAGCAAGAGGTTCAGCAAATCTTAGGAAAAGCTTTTTACTAATCACAGAAAAAGCTGCACTTTACTTATATTTTAACATATCCCACTGTGTTAAACCCAATGAAATGAATCAGAGATAGTCGTATAAAGGGTACCTACACATTTCAGTTAATTTTTGTACTATTTAAAAGAAGTTTATTTGTGTGATTGAAATCCTATAATACCACCACTTTAAATTGTCCCTATCACAAGTATAAAATAGAAAAATTGACATATGTGTAAAGAATATGTTGGATCAGTGATCATATCAGACAAACCTATAATTATAAGAAGAATTATGGGAGAAGATAAGTAGTAGTTGGAGAACCTCAAAAGGCTTTTGGCTTATTTTGGGTGACCACCCGAAAGTTTCATTTCTTAGTCAAACATTCTCTCTCTGGCATTGGAAAAACTGGACTGGAACTTTTATAAGCGCAGGTATCTCCTCCATCTGGTTTAGTTTGATAACCAGTATTTCCAGAATAGCTGTTCTCAGGGAATTTAGCACTTCTGCTATGGTGCTATTCAGAAATCAGACTTTTAGAGATCCCCAAATAGTTAAAACCAACTAGCCAGCCCACCAACCAACTCACCAACCAATCAACCGACCAACCAGACAATTCACCAACTCACCACCAGCCACTCACATGTTTGAGTGAACTCTTCCTAGTTCCATTTTCTTTTCCTGAACTACCTAGACTGACTGACTGTTCACTGACTTGGCCTAACTTCCCTACAGTTTTTCCTTACTTTCTCTTTAGGCTGTTTTTGCCGAAGAAACCTGGGTAGGCTTTCCATTACAAATAAATGAAATAAAAAATAAAATAAAATAAAATAACCCAGAGTGGGTTTTGGTGATCATCTAGTTTGAAATGTCCTGTCTCTCTTCTGAAGGTCAAGTATCTTATGTTTGAATATTACTTCTATTATCTTTAATCATTTCTGCCTTGTATTTTTAAAAAATTAAGGGCATCTGTTTTCACCAGAGAGAAACAGAGAGATAAAAAGAGACAGATTGAGAAAGCACCCTCCAACAGGGTATGACTATGTATCAATACATTTTTCATTTCTCCATCCTATTAGGAGTTGAGGCACACATGCACACAGGCCTGGCATGTTTTTCAACCTTCCAAGGCTGAGATTTAAACAGCATGAGACCATTTAGAATCAGCTTCCTTAACCATTAGACTATAGGCCCAACCCTCTGCTTTACATTTGATTAGATTTGACAATGTCTTTTCCCTCTCCTAGGCCCAGTTCATCATGGACCTGAGCATGTTCATCTATTTTTTGTATCTTACTTGATACCCAACCTTGTCTTATTCAGAGTAGGCTCTTAAGAAGTATGTATTGAAAGGTTCAGTTCACTCATTCACTCAACAAATACTGAGTGAGCACCTGCCTTGTGCCGGTTCCACTGCAGGCACAGAAATGATTAGTAGTGAGGCATGAGGATAAAACTTTTGCTCCTTACATTCTGATAAGGAGAGCATCTGAACTCTCTTGACTGGCTACATCCTACATTAAAAGGATTATTTTGTTCCAACATCAAATATTCAGCCTCAGGTACTATTTCAGTCATATAGATATAATTGAGGAGTGGTAAAGGATATCCTTTTTTCCTATTAACTGTAATGTATCATTCTAGGTAAAGTAGTGCTAATATTGCAGCCTCCTATTCAAGAAGGAAAGAACCTTCACTTGAATATTCTTCGGGTCTATGTGACTTCTTAAATATCTGAAATGAATGTGGATTACTCATTGAAATTTGAAATGGTAATTTTTAGTTACCAAGTAGGAATGAAAAATGAAAAGTGATTGCTTCAGGATCCTGCAAGATGTTTTGCTATAATTACATACCAGGTTTAATAATGGTTGAGTCTGACACATACATTCCAACATTCTGTTGGAATTAATTGAGGTAAAATATTTGTGGGCCTCTTTCCTCTTTTCTTCTCTCTGTATTTATAATTGAAATGAATGAAAAGAGCCTGATTGCTAACTGAAAAAAGTTCACTAGGTTGGATTTGGCGTTGTTAAAGCTGCATCACCACAAATGATTGTTCCTTGTTACCTGGCTTCATCTTGTCTTTGACAACATTACCCTGGTGATCAAGTTGCACAGAGAGATGCTATTTTTATGTAATGCCATGGGGTATATGCATAGAAGTTTTCACATCTGACATTATGTAACAGAAAGGCATTAGAATTAATTCCAAATGAATGTTTTTGTTTAACCAATTCCTAAAGAACTCATTTTAAAATGTACCAGCTGTCTTGTACAGTTGAACAATTACAATTCTTAGTGGTCACTGTGTATCTCATTTACCACATTAAAAGCAATGTGATGGTCTGGAATGGTTTGGTTTCTTATTTTCCTTATATGCCTTCTTTCTGGTGTAAAAGCATTAAAGAATTTTGACAGAATGATAAGCTGCTATTTAAAGTCCTCACTTGTGAGTTTGGAATGCAATGCATGCAGAAGAAATTTACAAGCTATGCATTCATACTAAGCTAGAGTCAACAACACCTAGCATTGTTTAAAGGCAGGAAACAAATCACATTTCAAATTTCTATGACCTTGGTTACATTGACCATGGGGGTGATTATCACAAAAATACGATATCTATAAGATTCTTACATAATTTTATAGGAAGCAAAATATCCCAGTGATAACTAAAAACATCTTATGTTTTGTTGTAATGCCAAACAACTGGATGTTAAGGAACATTTGGGAGGCTAGCAGGTGGTGTAGTGTTTAGAGTGCTGGACTTTCACATGGTCGACTGTGGTTTGAGTCCTGGACTTGGTGCTTTGAAACTTGTGCCTGGAGCCTGTGCATGCATGCCCAAAATCCTTAGAGGAGAATGAAAGAGAAGGCATTGTGATGTGACCATCCTACTGGGGGGGGGGTGATTTCTCACTTTCTCTCTCTTCTTCTTTCTCTGTCTCTCTAGAAAGCACACACTACAGCAAAAACTCTACAAAGAAGAGAAAAATTAAAAAAAATTGGAGAATTTAGTTCGTTAAGTTTTTTCTTTTTTAAATGTGAATTTATGCTTGTCATTGTGTGGTAATAGTTACACAGTCAACATCAGAAGATAGACATTTTGTAGTTTTAGTTATAGCATAATAGTAAGAAACAATTCCAAACCTATATCTAGAAAATATTTCTTTGCCATGTAGAATTCTCCATTATTTCTGAAGGAATTACATTTAGTTGTATGGGAACATCTATAAAAATAGTAGATGGACAAGTGATCATTATCTGACTAAGTCAATATTTCACAGGAGGGGATCTTGCGAAACTGGGATTACACATTAGGATGGAACTGAAGGAATCATAGTGGTCTGGTGGATTCTCGATTCAGAGGATAACCTTGTTACCCAGAGCAGTAGCACAATCTTTTTATATGACCTTTGGACAATTGGTCATGATTGGCACATAGGCTGTATTTTCTGCTAAGTGAAGTTCTTATAAAAATTCATATTCTAATTATATAATATTATAATAATATGACTATTAGATTATATAAGTAAAATTATAGTAAATATAAACATATATTTGTTAAATATAAATTTCTATGACCTTGGTTACATTGACCATGGGGGTGATTATCACAAAAATACGATATCTATAAGATTCTTACATAATTTTATAGGAAGCAAAATATCCCAGTGATAACTAAAAACATCTTATGTTTTGTTGTAATGCCAAACAACTGGATGTTAAGGAACATTTGGGAGGCTAGCAGGTGGTGTAGTGTTTAGAGTGCTGGACTTTCACATGGTCGACTGTGGTTTGAGTCCTGGACTTGGTGCTTTGAAACTTGTGCCTGGAGCCTGTGCATGCATGCCCAAAATCCTTAGAGGAGAATGAAAGAGAAGGCATTGTGATGTGACCATCCTACTGGGGGGGGGGTGATTTCTCACTTTCTCTCTCTTCTTCTTTCTCTGTCTCTCTAGAAAGCACACACTACAGCAAAAACTCTACAAAGAAGAGAAAAATTAAAAAAAATTGGAGAATTTAGTTCGTTAAGTTTTTTCTTTTTTAAATGTGAATTTATGCTTGTCATTGTGTGGTAATAGTTACACAGTCAACATCAGAAGATAGACATTTTGTAGTTTTAGTTATAGCATAATAGTAAGAAACAATTCCAAACCTATATCTAGAAAATATTTCTTTGCCATGTAGAATTCTCCATTATTTCTGAAGGAATTACATTTAGTTGTATGGGAACATCTATAAAAATAGTAGATGGACAAGTGATCATTATCTGACTAAGTCAATATTTCACAGGAGGGGATCTTGCGAAACTGGGATTACACATTAGGATGGAACTGAAGGAATCATAGTGGTCTGGTGGATTCTCGATTCAGAGGATAACCTTGTTACCCAGAGCAGTAGCACAATCTTTTTATATGACCTTTGGACAATTGGTCATGATTGGCACATAGGCTGTATTTTCTGCTAAGTGAAGTTCTTATAAAAATTCATATTCTAATTATATAATATTATAATAATATGACTATTAGTTTATTTAAGTAAAATTATAGTAAATATAAACATATATTTGTTAAATATAAAAATTATTTAAAAAGTAATATTAATCATCTTGAAATAATTCCTGTGGAAGAAAATATGTATTTGACTTCAAGATATACTAAACAAATGGAATTAAATGTTAATTTGAAGAAATTAGAACAAGATATAAAAACAGTCTCAGAAGACAGTTGGTGTTATGTTTCTTTAGGTTTAAACAAAGCTCTGGGCCAAGCCATTGTAGTGTACACTGGAAGATGCTGCTACTTGTTATGCTAAGGCCACATGGGAGGCCAGCAGTGGATTCTTGGCTCACTTTGAAAAAGGGTGAGTGTGCCTGTGGTCTTGGCTATTCAGGATGCTGAAGCAGGAGGATCACTACAGCATGAGACACTGTCTGAAACAAAAACAAAACAAAACAAAACACTTTTGTGGGCTGGATCCATGGTGCAGTGACACTGTGTTGCTCAAGAGAAGCTAGATTCCAGAAGGTGGCCATGGTTCAAATCCCGGGTGGTCCACCTGAACATGCAGGAAAATGTGCAAGTGCTCAAGATCCAACAGGCTGAGAACGGGAGGAGGGAAGTTGTAGTGTGACTAGACCCTGTGGAAGGTGCTCATCTCTCTCTCTTTTTCTCTGTCTCTCTGACTCACGTGCATGTTCATGCCTCTATCATGAATAAAGCAAAACAAAACAGCCCACTATGTTGATGAGAATAGAAGAAACTTTTACCTATTTATTTATCTTTATTCTCTCAGCAGTTTTTTTATATATCCTAGGTACTCAGTTAAATGCTTATTTATTTTAGAAATGTCCTCACATTCAACGGTTGGGACTTCAGCATTCTGATTTATGAGCTAACTATAGAGTAAAATAAAACAAAACATCTCCATTCCGTGTGCTGAATGCTTCCAGGTACTTTTTTTCTAAGCCGTTTTATCTAAATCAAAAAAGTAAATGAAAAAATCCTCTAAAAGTTTCTATTTTGGTTATTCATCTATTCAACACACATTTAGTAAACACACACTACATTCAAAGCATGTTGCTACACAGAAAAGAGATACAAAAAGGAAAAAGGAAGGGAAGGGAAGAATAATTTTTCCCGAAGAGATACAATGCCCCAAGTTGGTTACTAACCATTTTATATCTGTGGGGGGACATGAAGACATGGTGACTAACTTCAGCAGTTTTGCAATCTAGAGAAGAGAGTATGATAGTACTAGGTCCATAAAACAAGGTAGAACATAAACAGTGCCACGAGATAAGCACAAACTAAATTGCATATGAAAGGGGAGAAAAAGAGACCACTTTCGTCGTTTTGGGACGTCAAGAAATCCCCCTCTTTGAAAAATGGTGAGGATTTCAATCAGAGGGCATAATATGTAAGTGGGCAGAAGTTGGAAAATCTAGAAGTCAGCATAGGTAGCTGTGTGACATGAACTGTACTAGGAAGAAGAGGGGGGGAAATGTTTGAGCAAAATGGAAGGCAGTTTGGCGGGTTTATGGGGGCCATCAGTCTCCTGAACACAGCAGACTTAGAAGAATTATATATACACGTGTTTCTGCAGGGGGAAAAAGAAAAAGAAAAGGAATCCTTTGTCCCACCCGATACATTAATTAGAATCTCTAGGTTATGCTCTTTGGCAAACATTTCTTCTTTTTAAAATAAGCACTCAAAATGATTGCTAACCTCAGGTAACTTTGGGAAGCTCTGGAATGTGAGGGAGTGAAATGGTAAAGGAAGAACATACATTTGGGTTTTTTTTCAGAAGATGATTAGTTGTAAGTAAGAATTCCCATCTCTCTGATCAATAAGCAAAAATATTTCTCAATTTTCTTTGACTGTATCCTATTAACTCCTCAGTGACATTATTTTGGACATTTGGGAACTCAGGCTACTCGGGTAAGGAGCACAAGCCCCAGCCCTCCCTGTGTGGGGCAGCTGTGGCCCTGGGGAGTCCAGATCTACAGCGTAGGCTGATCTGGCAGCCACCATATCTCACTGAGTTGGGCTATGATCGTCATGGCAAGTTAAGTATTGGGTCATTGGAAAAGTCATAACATATTTTTCTGTGCAAAAATGTGTCCTGACATATGATGACCCGAAAGTTCTCTACTGGTGATTAGAAATAGTTTTATATTGCTTACTCTTTCCTCTGTGGTTGCCTTACTGACAGGGGTGGGACATGTTCTGATTGGATGGGAATGCTAATCTGACTTGGTGTCTTCCATTTCTCTTTCATTATTAATTTAATTGTTTATTTAAAAAAATATTTGCCAGAAAGCTTGTGTACTTGCCTGAGAGAGAGTGAGAGAGAGAGAGATACAGAGCGAGATAAGGAGAGGGAGACACCCCCATTTGGGGCATAGTCATGCCTCAATCCCTTCTCCTCCATTTCCCTATCCTATTAGGATTATAGGCATGAAAGTACACACACCCGGTGTGATTTTCAAGTAGCTAGAGTGGGGGACAGGGTGATTTGAACCATGTAGTCCACCATGTGGGTTCTAGCTCTGTAACCACTAGGGCATGAGGTCAGCCCTTATAATGCTATTAGGAAGAGAAAGCTCACAAGTTGTTGGGGAATAGAGAGACAAAACAAAATGGCACTGGTTCCAGAGCCAAATCTTTCCATTTTTATAAAATTCCATTTTATAAATGAATGTGTCCTGAAGTTGATACCATGTTCTTTAATACTTTCAGTTTATGTAGCAGAGGGCCATAGGGCAGGAGGGCATTTCAAATGCTCAAGGAGAGGGCATTTTGTTCATTTTGTTTTTTCATTTGTTCTCTTCTCTTTATTTTTATGTCCTTTCTATTTTGTTTTTCTGGATCCAGGTCCACTTTTCTAAACTTGTCTTTTCTTGGCTCTGTGTCTTAGAATTGGATCCTTCTCTCTTTGTGCTGCTATAAAAAGTACCACAGACTGGGTAATTTATAAACAGCAGAAATTTATTTCTCATGGTTCTGGAGGCTGGGAAGTCCATGATTATGACACCAGCATGACTGGTGTCTGGTGAGAGCTGCTCTCTGCTTCCTAGAGGGCACCTTGTGCCGCTCCCTGTGGAGGGGACGACCACCGTGGAGGAAGAGGGAAATGGAGAAGGAAAGAGAAGACCACTCTTTGGAAAGCTTAGCAGCTAAGATGTGTACCAGGATTGCTGGGGGTTATGTAGACTTCTATTTAGAAGAAAGCATAACTGCACAGAAAGCCCAAACTGAAAAAAGCAGGAGTGGGAGGGAGGCAGGGATGATGGAGAGGAAGTTCAGTTATATTTGGACCTCTGATTCTAGCTGTGCCAGAAGTCAGACTATTGTTGGGGTTACATGAGCCAATCAAGACCTTCTTTTACTAAAGTAGGTGAATTGGGTTTCTGCCATATGCAGCAGAAAAAATGTGCTTCTGTAGAAATGTGTTTCTATAGCCACATCATAGGGGAGCATCCTTATCACACCACCCTGCTACCCCTGGATTTCCTTTTGGAATCTCCCTCACCTTTTCATCTTTAAACACATTGATGGTAACACTCAGGTATAGTCAGTTGGAGAATTCTACCTTTAAAAAAAAAAATAAAGTTGCTAAAGATCATGTGTGCTCGTCAGAGTGAGACAGAGAGTGAGGGAAAGTAAAAAATCACCCTCCCAGGAGAGATGGCCATCCCACAATCCCTTTTCCTCTATTCTCCTCTTGGGGTTTTGGGCATGCACGCACATGTGCCCAGCATGTCTCTCAAGTTGCTGAGTCCAGGAGTTGAATCACACAGTCAACCATGTGGGATCCATGTGAGAACCTCCATGCCACTCCACTGTCTGCCCAATCTGACTATAGTGAGTAGCTTGGGGATGGGTATAAGGTGTACTCAGGTCTAAGAGACTCCATTCTGAGGATTTTGTAGGAACTATTGGAAAGGCAAAGCTAGTTTTTCTCTGAAATGTCAATACATTAGCCTAGAGCTGTTGGGGCGTTGTATGGAAAAGGCCTGTCTGAATGCCATGCCCACAGAGAAAATTTGAACATAGAGAGATTAAGGCTGAAGACATCAGGATTCTGAACAGCTGAGCTTAAGAGGTTCAGGAAATCTTATAAAAAACACATTAAAGATAATTGTTAATCAGCTGTGCAGTGCACATGTTTAGACTCTTACCAAGCCATGGTCAGATTTTTCTAAAATATTTTCAAAAATTTTTCCAAAATAATTCCAAAATATTTTAGTTGTCACATTACCCAGAGAACTTATTTCTGACATTTACTTCACTATATAGAAAGATTAAAAACTAGTCTTGTGGAAAAGAGCTGAAAAGGAACTTGAAATTTATATAGACTGGTGGTCTCCAAACTGTGAGCCATATTGTTTAGAAAAACAGTCCTTAAATCCATATATGTCATAAACATTGTGCTATAGATGAAAAAAAAGTAAATGTGTGGTGCTACATGTGAATTATAATTTTTCAAATGTACAAAGGTGTTACTATGATTAACTATGATTAATTATGTTAGAATTCACTGAAAGTTTGGACTGGAAGCAGGGTACCTATTTGTCAGTCAGTAAAGCTGTTTTCCCCAATCAATACAGAGTAAATGTTTACCACCCAACTTTAATAGGGGAAAGGGTCTAAAATATAATTTTTTGACATTAATGTATTTCATACAATGAAAATGATTTTTTTTAAAAAAAGGCCGTATGTGTATGAGACAGAGGAAGAATTAGTACCTCCCAATTGGGCTTCACCCCACAATGAGTCCTGCTCATGCAACAACCTCAAGTTGTCCATCCCATTAGAATCACATGCATTTTTTTCAAGCTGCTGGAGCCAGAACTTGAACCCTGGTTGACCATGTGGAATGAGCTTTCTCTGTGCCATGGGACCAGTCCATTGAAAGATTTACCTGGACCAAAATGGTGATTCATATTAAAAAGTGAAGGGACCAGCAGTTAGCGTAATGGCTATGTCACTAGACTCCCACATAGTCGACTGTGGTTTGTGTCCCGGACCTGGTGGCTTAAAACTCACGCTGGGCGCGTGTGCGTGCGTGCCCAAGATCCCGAGAGGACAACGGAGGAGAAGGGACTGTGGCGTGGCCATCCCCCCTGGGGGATGATTTCTCGCTTTCTGTCTCTCTGTCTCTCTCTGTCTGTCTGGTGAGTGCACGCACCCTAGAGAAAAACCCCCCCAAAAAAAAAAAAAAAAAAAAAGAAGTGAGGAGAAGAGAATACATGTTCTGTCTGAACACTTGTGGTTTTGGGACACTTGTCATCACTATGCACGGCGCACGGCATGTTACCTGTGTGATCTTGTACATCTCAGCTATCAGTAATACTAGCATTCTTGCCAGCCGCTAGACTCTGTGTATTTTCTCTCCATCATCTTGTACCCTTTCCACCTTGTTTGCTGCAGTGTTTTTTTTTTTTTTTTTTTTTTTTAATTTTTAAAATTTCTTTAATTTTCCAGAAGACACATACACGTACCAAAGAAAGAAAGCACTGGGGCATGGTCATACATAATCCCTTTTCTTCCATTTCTCCCTCCTTTCAGGATTTTGAGTACATATGCAGACATGTCCAGTGTGGTTTTCAAACTACTGGGGGCAGGACTCAAATTGTATGGCCAGCCATGGGGGATCTGACTCCCTTAACCACTAGGCTGTGTGGCCAGCCCTTGCTGTATTCTTGTCAGGTGTGTTTCTTCTAATGCTTGGAATGCTATTTTCGGTTATCCCAGTGCCTTGGTGAAAGATTGCCTTTGTTTGGAGTTCTCCACCACCTCTTTCCTCTGTTAAGTTAATGCCTCCTCTATTTCTATATGCTGTCTCAAAAGTCACTTCATCAGCAGACAGTAGCCCTGCATACTCTTGTCCCAGTCCTGTGCCGGTCAAGTCCTTTCATTACACATGCTCCATGAACAGAACAGCTTTCCTTCCAGGTATTTCTCTGTGCATAATGCTGCTCTTGTACTGGTATTTGATGAGCCTGATTTCTCCATGAGAATGGAAGTGGTCTGAGAGCAGAGACTATGTCTGTTTTTGTCCATCATTTTCTAATGAATAAAATTGGTTTCACAAGGGGCCAGCAGGGAGTGCAAGGGTTATGTTGCTGAACTCCCACTTAGTCGACCGCTGTTCTAGTCCCGGACCTAGCGGCTTAAAAACTCATGCTGAGCATGTGTGCGTGCGTGCCCAAGATCCTAAGAAGAAAATGGAGGAGAATGGTTTGCAATGTGGCCATCCCTCCCTTGGGGGGAGGGGCGATTTTTCACTTTCTGTCTCTGTCTCTCTGCCTAGCGCACACGTTCTATAGCAAAAATCTCTCTCTAAAAAAAGAGAAAAGGTTGCACAAAGGAAGTGGGCTGCTAAGGTATCTTTCACCTCTCTCTGTTATGCTGTTTCTTACATCCTTATGTTTGATTTCTACTTCTTCTGTCCCTGTAGCTAGTCTTGGAGCTCTTCAAGGGCAAAAAGCATACTGCATTTATCTTCATATCACCAATGTATGTATCTATTTTTATCCAGAATGTGAAGAGAAGGCCCACCTGCAAGTTTGTGACATAACCAGAAAACTATGTCCTATATACAGCCCTTTCTAAAAATAGCCCAGCACATGCTCTGTTATAATCTGACTCAGATGCTTCATATATAGTAAAATCTCAGAAACATGTCTGCCTTTATACACTAGTTAAAACCCTGGCTGAATTAGTCTTTCAAAGGTACATTTAAGTAACTGCTAAGATAAGATGAATATAGTCTCCTGTGGTTTAATTAGGAGCAAAGGCTTCTCAAATCTTACGTATTTTCTAGCTTCCCAAACACCCCCTTCTCTGCTTAACCTTAAGCAAACACTAAAGGAGCAAAGGACATGTGGCCTGGGAAGCCACCCAAGAACATACCATATGTGTAAGCATGAACTTTTGGGGTTCCACACCCTAGGTTTGAACCCTTACTTTGGTTCTAATTACCTGTGTGACCTTTGTGAGTTGTTATATCTCAGTGAGCTTTATTTTTTTTACAGCTAAGTGGAGAACAATAGCACTACCCTGGAGGGCAGTAGGAAGCCTAGTTGAAACCATGCAAGAAAGTGCTCTGTCCAGGGACAGATGTGGAGGGTTCACATTCATAATCACCGCTCCTTCTCCCTCAGCAGGAGGAGGGAGGAGCTGGTGCAGCCTAAGAGGGAAGAACATTCTGGATTGCTGGGGCAAGCCTGCCTGCCTCTTCATTCAGAGTGGTGAACTGAAGAGGATTAAAAGGTCCTGGGAGTAGCAACAACTCTCTTCAAGCTGTTATTAGCCATTTGTTCTTTTCTTGGGTTGTGGGGTCAGGCTGGGGAATTGGGGTATGAGTGGCTGGAAGATAAAATTGGGACAACTGAATGACATTTGGTTATTTTGGGTGAGTTTGATACAATAAGAAACAAAAAATATCAAAAGACCTCAAGTAAGGAAGACAGAACAGATATCCGTAAAGTATAGTTCACACCAGATCCGTGGCTAAAACTGTAAGTGTGCAGAGCTTCCTGGCAGCTGTGGTCTCTGACAGCTTCTACTGCAGATTTAAGTGTCGTGTTGTCTTTGCATGATGCCTCACGAACACGCTCATTTCCCCTGAACCCTGACGACTTAGTCTTGCTTTTCTAAATGATGAGGACTCAGACAACGGAGTGAAAAAATACCATAGATTATGAAGTGCAACAGAAAGGAAAAGAATACTTCTGAAAGTATTCTAACTGCAACACATGGTCTTCTCGTTAGTCCTTCTAATCCATTCTCCAGACTTGAACATACTGTTATTCCGAAAACACAATCAAGTCACTTCTTTTCCTTGCTTGAAGTTCCTCTGGCCTCAGTACTTACAACAGCAATTGCCATTTTTTCAAATTATTTTTCTTTACTTTTAAAAAAAAAACACAAAATTTTTTTCTGTAGGGCATGTGTGATGCTGAGGCCGAGAGAGAGAGAGAGAGAGAGAGAGAGAGAGAGAGAGAGAAAACATCCACAGGAGGGATGGCCACACCACAATCCCTTCTCCTCCCTTCTCTTCCATTCTCCTCTCGGGATCTTGGGCACACACACACGCGCGCCTGGTGTGAGTTTTAAGGGGCTGGGTCCAGGACTCTATGCAGTCAGTCCTGAGGGATTCAGTTGCCTTAACTGAATGCTCCAAGCTGACTGCTAGCCCTCTTCAAGTTTAGTTTTTGTCCAATGCTCTAAAAAGTCAAGTGGTATGGAAAAGCAGCACATCTTTTCCTTCCTCCTTCCTTCCTAGGTCTGCTTCTTAGAGGAGAGTCTGTAAAACCACTTCAGTGTGGACGCTTTCCTGCTACTCAGTTGGATAAGTTTCTAGGACTTTAAAAATTATTTTAAAAATGAGGCCAGTTGAAGGCAGGCGTAATACACAACACTCTGTGGGGATGACCCAGCGAAGGCTCCAATTTCAGTTCATACCTGGAGACCTTCCTTAGTTTGCCCGGCATGCATGTATCCATGATCTGGCTAGCTGTGGCTAGAGGGATCGCAGCATCAGGTCCCTGTTGGTGGTGCTCTCTCTCTTGCTCATGGAAGAAATAAATAAATAAACTTAAACTATTTAAAATATGCAACCGTATCATAACTATTTACAGCAAATTTGGAAAATATCAAAATGGAAAAATATCCCTGACTTTTTGTTGCTTCAGCAGTACCACAATTTGCTTAACCATTACCATATGGTTGGCTGAACCCCAAATTATGTAATTATTCCCTTAATTTTGAGACATCTAAATTATTTCCAATTCTTGTTACTAAAAATAATATTGTAGAAAACATCTTTATTTTCATCAATTTAAAAAAAGTTCCTCTGTATTGATTATTGAAATCGCAGAATCTGAGTCAAACAGTGATTTTAACACTGATTTTACCAATAGGCGGTGCTGCTAGAGACATGAGAATACCCTTTTCATTTCACCCTTGACCTCTTTTTTAGTTTCACTAAAAAATATCTCCTTGTTGTTTTGAATTCTAAGCCTTTTTATTTATTTATTTAAAAAAAAGTCAATTTATTAATTTTTTTCTGAGAGAGACCCTCAACAAGGTTCTCACACCATGATCTACCCCAGCCTCAGTCAGCCCAGAAAACCGGCACACACTTTACCTGGTGTGTACAAGGGGCCCTCAGGGCCCAGACTCAGACCCTTTCTCTGCAGGCCTAGCAATGCAGAGCATTGTGTTACCACTACTGCCTGTCCCCTAGATCTTTTCATTTTTATTTATTTATTTATTTTTTCAATTGCCAGAGAGCACATATGTTTACCAGAGAGAGAAAAAAAGAAATAGAGGGAGAGAGAGAGAGAAAAAGAAAGGGAGAATGGACTTCTCCCCGTGGGGTTTAGTCATATCACAATCCCTTCTTTATTTCTCTGCCCTGTTGGGATTTAGGGCATATACCCACAGGTGCCCGGCATGTTTTCCAAGCTACTGGGGCTGGGATACGAACCTCAGTTGGCTATGTGGGATTCAGTTCCCTTAAACACTGGGCTATGAGACTGGACTTAGGCCTTTTTATTTTTAATTTTACAGAAATTAATTGTCTAAGCATTATTCTTGTTGAGAACTATACTGAGACAGGGACCAGCAGTTATCATAATGGCTATGTCGCTAGACTCCCACAGTCGACCGTGGTTTGAATCTGGGACCCGGTGGCTTAAACTCACGCCAGGCACTTGTGCATGCGTGCCCAACATCCTGAGAGGAGAATGGAGGAGAAGGGATTGCGGTGTGGCCATCCCCCCGGGCGGTGATTTCTTGCTTTCTGTCTCTCTGTCTGGCGAGCGCACATGCCCTATAGCAAAAAAAAAAAAAACCTCTCCAAAAAAAGAAAAAAGAAATAAACTGAGACAAAATTTAGGATGGTATTTTTAAGCTTAGATTATTTTAAGGTTCAAAATACTAAAACTTGATTGCTTTCAAATTCCCAATGATTTAATTAACAGATATGATGAGTTCTAGCATCATTTTCTTATACATTTATTCTTTCTACCTTGTTTCAGTTCAGCTTGTTGCTGTAGGAAGAGATATGGTGAATCACATGCTGTCCTGTGTTGGCCAAGAAAATAACTTCATTTCTGTAGTTGTCTGGCACATCTTGACTAAATATATGGTGAAGATAAGAAGTGTTTTAAAGGTTTCTTGTTCCAAACTTTGGGGGAAAAGTATGAATCCCTTGTATATGCAAGAATAAAATGATTCACCTGGTATTAGAGTCTTTTTACAGAGTATGTAAAGGAATGGAAAGAGCCCTCATTTAAATGTAAATAAAAACTTGAATATTTTTTCCTCCTAGTCCACTGGAAAAGATTTATAGGCTGGTAAACAGAAATTCCAAACTGACTTTCAGGCATATATCTGTATGATGCCAACTTTTGTAAGTGAACTGTAAATTTTTCTCTCAAACCATTGTTTTATGCTATTTTTCACCAGGACAAATAAATGGGTTGATCTCAAGAACCAGACAGTTGCACGGATGGCTGGTCCAATTGATTCACCTGCCTTAATGATCATTGTGTAATAGGGTGGAAAAACAGGAAACCTGATTTAGGCAGCATTTTGATCAGAGGGTGAAGTCAAATGACATGAGTTCTCGGGTCATTATGATGTTCTCCAATAACTTCATCTTGTGTGCGCTCATCTCAGAGGAGAGGGGCAAGGTTTGTGACCTCACCTCGAGCGTGTTCGACACATGGAATGGCTTTTCATCATATTAGCATTTGAAGTTTTTTTTTTTTTTTTTTAAAGTATTATTATAGAGCACATGTGCTCACCAGAGAGAGACAGAGAGAGGGAAAATGAGAAATCACTGTTTTGGGAGGATGGCTATGCTGCAATCCCTTCTCTTCCATTCTCTTCTTGGGATTTTGGGCATGCATGCATATGTGTCTGGCATGTTTTTCAGGGAACTAGATCTGGGATTTGAACTAGTAGGCCATATGGGATCCAGCACCTTAAGTGCCATACTGCTGGCCACAGCATTTGATATGTTTTGAGATAAGGTTTAGTGTTCCCGAATGAATCTTATAAATGCAGTAGTTTT
>NW_006205727.1:451527-462720 GCF_000334495.1 Tupaia belangeri chinensis
TTTTATTGCTTCAGCAGTACCACAATTTGCTTAACCATTACCATATGGTTGGCTGAACCCCAAATTATGTAATTATTCCCTTAATTTTGAGACATCTAAATTATTTCCAATTCTTGTTACTAAAAATAATATTGTAGAAAACATCTTTATTTTCATCAATTTAAAAAAAGTTCCTCTGTATTGATTATTGAAATCGCAGAATCTGAGTCAAACAGTGATTTTAACACTGATTTTACCAATAGGCGGTGCTGCTAGAGACATGAGAATACCCTTTTCATTTCACCCTTGACCTCTTTTTTAGTTTCACTAAAAAATATCTCCTTGTTGTTTTGAATTCTAAGCCTTTTTATTTATTTATTTAAAAAAAAGTCAATTTATTAATTTTTTTCTGAGAGAGACCCTCAACAAGGTTCTCACACCATGATCTACCCCAGCCTCAGTCAGCCCAGAACATGGGCACACACTTTACCTGGTGTGTACAGGGGGCCCTCAGGGCACAGACTCAGGCCCTTTCTCGGTGGGCCTAGCATTGCAGAGCATTGTGTTACCACTACTGCCTGTCCCCTAGATCTTTTCATTTTTATTTATTTATTTATTTTTTCAATTGCCAGAGAGCACATATGTTTACCAGAGAGAGAGAGAAAGAAAGAAATAGAGGGAGAGAGAGAGAGAGAAAGAAAGGGAGAATGGACTTCCTCCCCATGGGGTTTAGTCATATCACAATCCCTTCTTTATTTCTCTGCCCTGTTGGGATTTAGGGCATATACCCACAGGTGCCCGGCATGTTTTCCAAGCTACTGGGGCTGGGATACGAACCTCAGTTGGCTATGTGGGATTCAGTTCCCTTAAACACTGGGCTATGAGACTGGACTTAGGCCTTTTTATTTTTAATTTTACAGAAATTAATTGTCTAAGCATTATTCTTGTTGAGAACTATACTGAGACAGGGACCAGCAGTTATCATAATGGCTATGTCGCTAGACTCCCACAGTCGACCGTGGTTTGAATCTGGGACCCGGTGGCTTAAACTCACGCCAGGCACTTGTGCATGCGTGCCCAACATCCTGAGAGGAGAATGGAGGAGAAGGGATTGCGGTGTGGCCATCCCCCCGGGCGGTGATTTCTTGCTTTCTGTCTCTCTGTCTGGCGAGCGCACATGCCCTATAGCAAAAAAAAAAAAAACCTCTCCAAAAAAAGAAAAAAGAAATAAACTGAGACAAAATTTAGGATGGTATTTTTAAGCTTAGATTATTTTAAGGTTCAAAATACTAAAACTTGATTGCTTTCAAATTCCCAATGATTTAATTAACAGATATGATGAGTTCTAGCATCATTTTCTTATACATTTATTCTTTCTACCTTGTTTCAGTTCAGCTTGTTGCTGTAGGAAGAGATATGGTGAATCACATGCTGTCCTGTGTTGGCCAAGAAAATAACTTCATTTCTGTAGTTGTCTGGCACATCTTGACTAAATATATGGTGAAGATAAGAAGTGTTTTAAAGGTTTCTTGTTCCAAACTTTGGGGGAAAAGTATGAATCCCTTGTATATGCAAGAATAAAATGATTCACCTGGTATTAGAGTCTTTTTACAGAGTATGTAAAGGAATGGAAAGAGCCCTCATTTAAATGTAAATAAAAACTTGAATATTTTTTCCTCCTAGTCCACTGGAAAAGATTTATAGGCTGGTAAACAGAAATTCCAAACTGACTTTCAGGCATATATCTGTATGATGCCAACTTTTGTAAGTGAACTGTAAATTTTTCTCTCAAACCATTGTTTTATGCTATTTTTCACCAGGACAAATAAATGGGTTGATCTCAAGAACCAGACAGTTGCACGGATGGCTGGTCCAATTGATTCACCTGCCTTAATGATCATTGTGTAATAGGGTGGAAAAACAGGAAACCTGATTTAGGCAGCATTTTGATCAGAGGGTGAAGTCAAATGACATGAGTTCTCGGGTCATTATGATGTTCTCCAATAACTTCATCTTGTGTGCGCTCATCTCAGAGGAGAGGGGCAAGGTTTGTGACCTCACCTCGAGCGTGTTCGACACATGGAATGGCTTTTCATCATATTAGCATTTGAAGTTTTTTTTTTTTTTTTTAAAGTATTATTATAGAGCACATGTGCTCACCAGAGAGAGACAGAGAGAGGGAAAATGAGAAATCACTGTTTTGGGAGGATGGCTATGCTGCAATCCCTTCTCTTCCATTCTCTTCTTGGGATTTTGGGCATGCATGCATATGTGTCTGGCATGTTTTTCAGGGAACTAGATCTGGGATTTGAACTAGTAGGCCATATGGGATCCAGCACCTTAAGTGCCATACTGCTGGCCACAGCATTTGATATGTTTTGAGATAAGGTTTAGTGTTCCCGAATGAATCTTATAAATGCAGTAGTTTTGTTTTGATAATTTCCCATGTGACTTTTTTTTTTTTTTTTAACTGCCAGAAGTTATCAGAGAGGGAGAGAGTGAGAGAGAACCCTCCAGAAGGGCATGGCTATGCTGAAATCCCTTCTTAATTCCTCTTTCCTGTCAGGATTTGGGGTGCGTGCGCACACACACACACACACACACACAGACACAACCAGTATGGTTTTTTTTTTTTTTGAGAGGTTTTTGCTATAGGGCGCGTGTGCTCACCAGACAGACAGAGAGAGATAGAGAGACAGAAAGCAGGAAATCACCCCCCAGGGGGGGTGGCCACGCCACAATCCCTTCTCCTCCATTCTCCTCTCGGGATCTTGGGCACACACGCACACGCACCCAGCGTGAGTTTAAGCCACTGGGTCCGGGACGCGAACTGCGGTTGACTACGTGGGAGTCCAGCGACATAGCCATTATGCTAACTGCTGGTCCCACAACCAGTATGTTTTTCAAATCACTTGGACAGGGCTTTGAACCACAGTCAGCCATGTGGGATCTGACTCCCTTAACCACTGGGCTACAGGGCCAGCCCTCCATGTAACTTCTGAATAGGGAAAACATATATGGTTTTATCAATTCAATGTTAAACAACAGACAATTCTCAGCGACAGCAGATAGCGTTATGGCTACGTCGCTACACTCCCATGTAGTCAATTGCGGTTCGAGTCCCGGACCTGCTGGCTTAAACTCACACCAGGCATATGTGCATGCATGCCCAAGATCACAAGAGAATGGAGGAGAAGGGATTGCGGCATGGCCATCCCCCCGGGGGGTGATTTCTCACTTTCTGTCTCTCTGTCTTTCTCTGTCTTTCTGGTGAGCGCATGCACCCTATAGCAAAAACCTCTCCAAAAAAACTGTTCTCAGAATAAATATTTGCTGTGACAAAATGCAATTTTATAACTACTGTTCCCATCCTCTCCCAGCTCCTTCTTAGTTTTTCAAAACCCTCATCTATCTACCTACTAGTCCACCTACCCCATCTCCATACTTGTATGACCCGCCGGACCCCTGGTGAAACACGAAGTCCTCTTCTCGCTAGTGAGAGGGACTTGGGGAACGCCTTCTGCTTTAACTGTTGGTCTCCAAACAGTTGTTTCATGCTGCTCTTCAGAGGTAAATAAATGAACTGTATTAAGGGAGCAAGCACTTTCATGTGTGGCTTTAAAAAAAATAAAAGGATCTATCTGTCTCAAGAGATGATTGTGTAACAGAGTTAATACAACCACGGGAACAGCAGCGGCAGCAACACAGCAAAACAACCTACTTGGCCTTCAAGCTGTGAGCTCTAGTGCCTGAAGGTCAGCCAAATCCAAATCTTTGCCATTCAGTGACAAAGAATCTGTGGCAGCTCCCTGAACCAATCTTCATTTGGGGAGGAACTTGGGATTGGGAGCAGAGTCTGAAGGAGTGAGAGGGAGCTTGTCTCTTTGGTAGCTTCTGGTAAGCTCTCTGTCTTGGTCTTTTATTTTTTTTTTTCTTTAGCTCCTCCTTAGCACTATAATCCCCCTCTGCTTCTTGCACATGAACAGTTAGTGTGCTTCTCTCCATCCTTGTTCATCTCTCTATCCCAAATCTCCATGCAGAGGATCCCAACCTTATACCTTACCTTGCAGCCATCCTCCATATATTCAAGTTCTAAGTCCATGGATTTAACCCACAGCAAATCGCAAATACTGGGGGCAATTTGGTGGGTTAAATCCATGGACTGAATATGTGCAGACTTTTTTCTTGTCATTATTTCCTAAATGATACATTATTTCCTAAATGATATATTATAATAATTATTTACATAGTATTTATATAATATGAAGTACTCTAAGTAATCTAGAGATGACAGACTACACAGGAGGGTACCCTTTGGGTGGTCTATGTATAGGTCAATGTCTATATCAAAGAGTGGTACAATAAATAATGAAAAAATGCACATTAGCGAAAGTAAAGCTGATATCAACATGGATTATGTATTTGACTTTCCTAAAAGTGCAAATAGTACACCATTTTATAGAAATCTGCTCATCTGCAGATTTTGGTTTCTGTGAGGGGTCCTGGAAACAACCTCACACAGGTAGGGAGAAAGGACTGTTTTGCCTTACACATAATGGTCAAGATTTTGGACCAGGACATCTTTTCCCACCACCTCTGGTTCGTATTCATCTAATTTTTGTACTTAAAGATGTATTATGCCTAGAGGCTTCCTACCTTCAGACTCCATGAGATGAAAGTGTGCCTCGAATTCTAGAGCTTTGTCACTCTTCCCTGTTAGCCCATGCCTTGGCCATGGTAGTCCTCCTGTGCCTGCTGCTGCCTGTGCACTGAGTTGTCCCTTGTCCCTTCCTCACCGATGTGAGGTAGTCCATGCTGCGCTGCGGTTAGGTCAACATTCTGGTGGAAAGATTTTATTTTTTGTGTCTTTAATTGCCAGAGGGTGCATGCTCTTGCCAAAGAGAGATAGAGAGATAAAGAGGAGAAACACCCTCCAATGAAGTGTGGTTGTCCCACAATCCCTTCTCCTCCATTTCTCCATCCTGTTGGGATTTTGTGCATATACACACGTGAACCTGGAGTGTTTTCAAGCTTCCAAAGCTGGGATTTGAACTGTGGTTGACCTCTTAGGATCTGGTTCTTTTAAACATTAGGCCACAGAACAGGTTCTAAAGGTATTTTTTACTTTTGGCTCAGTCTTTTTTTTTTCCTGGGACAGGGTGTACCCTCTCTGTGGTTTGTGTGTAGGTAAGGGACTGTATCAAAGAATAGTATAAGAAATGTTGTGAAAATGCACATTTTCAGGAAAAAAATCAAGATCATCATGAATTATGCTATTGACTTTCCTTAATAAGAACAAAATTTTCTAACAACAGGGAATAGAAATGTAAATTTAGCTTTTGGTGATTCATTACCTAACAGGGAATATTCCATTTCAACATTTGTAAGCAAGGTAGAAGTGCAATTATTCGTTTATTCATCCACTTAGTCAGCATATATCATTTGAGCATTTTTTATGAGCATATTTTTCACTAAATAATGGACATGCAAAGACAAATAAAACAGTTTCCATTCACAGAGATCTAACATGTAAGGGAAGAGACATATACAAAAACAGGTCATTTGAAAACAATGCAATATGCCTACTAATAGGCTATACACAGAGGATTAAGGGATAAATGAATAACTGAGTGAGTGGATGAATCTATCAATGTATTATTCCCTTTAATGTAGTAGAAAAAAAGTAGTTCAATTGACACTTATGGATATGACAGTTTGAAAAAACATCTGCAAAAATATTTTAACCCTCTTTTCATCAGTATGTGGTTTGTATTCTTTCTCTGGAAATGAAGTGGACATTTTGACTGATTTTACCCAATTGTGTGATGAAAATGATGTTCTGTGTCCAGAATCTGACTGGCTGGAGGACTGGAGGGAGCGGATCACGGCGTGACCAGACCTGGTAGAGGGTGCTATTCTTTCTCTCTCGTTTGTGCCTGCATGTGCTCTATCAGGAATAAATAAAAAAGTTTATCGTTAGCTCTGAAGCCCTGTGGTTTAGAGAGCTGGATCCACGGGGCCAGCTATATGTTCGATTCCTTTCCATGGCAGCTTGAAAAACGTGGCTGGTACATGTGCACGTGTGCCCCAAGTCCTGACTAGGGTGGAAAATGGAGGAGAAGGGGTCATGGCATAGTCACACCCATCAGTAGGTGCTCTGTCCTTTCTCTTTCTCTGTCTCTTTCTGGTGAATGCATATGCCCTCTGGTAATTAAAAAAAAATATAAAGGAGGAAATTTAAAAAACTATTTGGAGAAAATAGTAAGACGCTAAGACAGTGTTTTAAAAATAGACCATTTCTTTTACTAGTTTCACCAGAGAGTAAAAGATCTAAAATTAAGTAATAGTTTCAAGGCAAATATCAGGTCCAGGGTAATCCTCTCAGATCCTTTGTTAAGACCTCAGAAAGATGTCAGGTGGTGCTTCCTAGTTCCTTTCAAACAGACAAAAACTTTCTAAGAATCTTAAGAGAGAGCATCACAATCCCTTTGTGCTAAGCGGTAGGACTTTCAAGACTCTTAAAAGGGAATGTTCCAATAGCAATGCACGACGGGTAGAGATGACTTGCTTTAAGAAGTTTTGTATAATTTTTGCTTAATAGAACAGATTACACATTAATATAAAAAACCCCATAACATTTTTAAAGAGATTGTTTCAACTTGAACTGAAAAAGACAGAGACAGAATACAATGAAAAGAGGACTTTATTCTCTTCAACCTATGTGGGCAGGAAGGAGGATGAAAAATCTACTCAACTGCAAATGGACTAGTTTTTATAGAAAAGTAAAAATGACTTAGAGGGTGAAACCGAAAAGCTTAGGGAGTGAAATCAAGAACTACTGAGAATCACTCTTGAAATTGGGCTGGACCTTGAACAGAGAACCGGCAACACGTGCCTGGCGGGATTTCAGAACTGCTATGTACCAGCGATGGCTATGTGCTTCTTGTTTTTCTCTTTTTTCACTCTTTTTTTTTTTTTTAATTTCCAGAGAGTGCATGCACTTGCAAGAGAGAGAGACAGACAGAGAGAGAGGGAGAGAGAGAGAGAGAGAGGAAAGAGAGAGAAAGAGAGAGAAAGCATCACTGATGGGGCATGATCATCTACAATCCCTTCTACTCCATTTCTTTATCCTGTCTGGATTTTGGGCACATATGCACAGGTACCCAGGATGTTTTTGAAGCTGCTAGAGTCAAGGCTTGAATTGTGGTCAGCTATGTGGGACCTGGCTCCCTTAACCACCAGGCTATAGGTCTGGCTCTGTTTTCTTTTGGAATAGGAATATCTATCAATATAATAGTTATCTTATGCCTGTCTCACCACTGTATGTTACGTGTATGGTGCAGATAACTTGTTACTCTACTTTATAAATCTTCAGATGAAAAGAAACTGTACCTAAAGAACCATGTCTAGGGAATTGCACCCAAGGAATTTCATCCACAGTTAGATTTGAATTATAGAGTAACATCCTGAATCCCAAAACACATTTTTTAGAGAGTTTTTTTTTTTTTTCCCAATAGGGCACATGTGCTTACTGGAGAGACAGAGAGAGACAGAAAAACAGAAAGCAAGAAATCACCCCAAAGTGATTTCTTGTGAAATCAAGAAATTAGAAATCCTCCAAAGGGGGGATTTCTAAGCTGGGGGGATGGCTATATTGCAATCCCTTATCCATTTTCCTCTTAAGATTTCGGACATGCACACACATGTGCCCAATGTAAGTTTCAAGCCTCCAGGTCTGGGACTTGAACTGTGGTCAGCCATGTGGGAGTCTAGTGACATAACCCCTATGCAATCTGCTTGTTTGCAAGCTTGATACTTTAATGGAATGAAACTTCAAAAGTATTTTGGGAAAGAAGTGAATAGATTTTGCATTGTGTAGGAATCTAAGTAATTTGTGGCCAGCAATTGAACTGCAATCATTTTTCAATATGTGCACATATACTTGGATACACTTCTTGCCAAGAGGTTAAGTCTATGCTCTTTCTTCTTGAAACTGGGGGATGCTGTGATTTCCAATGCTAGATCACACATGGTAATGCAACTTTTGCCTTGTCTTTTGCAACAAGCCTGAGCTGCCAGGTAACCAATCTGATTGTCCTGAGACCACTGTGCTGAGACGAAGCCCAATTGACCCATCTCGAGAATCACAACAGAGATCAGAGACAACATGTAGAGGGAGAGAGATGCTTGACCAACGCTTAACTACCCCAGAACTACTCTTTCTGACTGGTTAAGAAGTCCTAAGCCAGACCACCCAGCAGAGCCCTTCCCAAATTTCTGACCCAGGAACTGTAGATGATAGAGAAATAATAAAGTAGAAAATTTTGCACTGACTCTTTTTTATACAGTCATAGGTAACCAGAGCACCGGCAATGTGAATTTAAATAATGTATAACTTTTATGCTTCCGTATAGGAAAATAAACATTAATTTATTCATACATTTACTTTTTGTGTCAGATACTTCGCAAGCAACTTGTTGTATAACTGAATCAATGAACATTTCCATTTTGAGGTAAGGAAACTGAGCCATAAGAGATTAAGTAACTCACTTAAGGTCACAAGGTAAGCAAAGATCACAAATGGATTTAAACGATCCGAAAGCCACTTGTTAAAGTTGTATTAATTCAACACATATTTTATTGTATGTTAACTATGTGCTGGTAATGTGGTAGGCAATAAAGCTGTAATATAATAGAATACAATATAATCTATAATATAACAAATATAATAAAATATAATATAATATAATATATAAAAACATTCTTGATCTCTGCCCTAATGGAGTTAGTACTCTAGTGGAAAACTGACACTAAACAAGAGCAGTCATACGGTTTGATACATGTGGAGGGAAACATATAAAGGAGTGTCTTCAGGGATGCCAAGAAGGGATGCTTACTTTAGAGAAGGTGCTTATGAACGTTCTCTCCAAGATGGACACACCGAGCTAGAAGGCTGTGGAGCACTCAACTCTGTGAGGAGGGAACACAGCATTTTTGAGAGGATTAGATGATCATATATGTGAGTTTTCCCACAGTACTATGGCATGTCATTTCACCCTCCAGAGCCTCAGAAGAGTGGCAGTGAAGAAGCTCTGGGTGGACACTCCGTGAAGTGCCTCTGTGAATTTTGCACCTTTGGCCCCTCTCCAACCTCACTTTAGTCCTGGCTTGTATGTAGGCCTACAGATTTTAGGTCCATGTTGCATTGCTCTTCATCAAGTTGAAGACTCATCTAATGAAATAATGGCATAGATACACACAAACACTCATACGTAGGAAACCCCAAAGGATGGATGAAAATTACAGTGTTTTGAAGTAGTCATGTAACTACTGGGAATTTTATAATAAGTTGCAAGGGAACTGACTCCTATATTTAGGCAGAGGATTTGCTGAGGTAAGTTAGCCTTTTCCAGATCTGGGTTATGCAGTGGGGAGCTGTCTCCCTGAGCCCAGAATGTTTTAGGACTTGTCAGGCAATGAGCTGATCAGGTCCAAATGGCCAAAAAGCAGTGATGTCTTCTGGAAGACAGAGAGAGAGAGAGAGAGAGAGAGAGAGAGAGAGAGAAAGAGAGAGAGAGAGAGTGAGAGAGAAGAGTTCAGCACATGATTTCAGGGAGGAATTGTGAGTATTCCAACAGGGACATTTGGGAAAATTTAATATTCACAAAACCCTCTTCTGTAACATAAATATTTGCTTTGGTCAAATTCTTAGAAACTCTCTCAGACATTTGAAGAATATATATTACTGCACTTGGATTCAAAACGCACCATGGTGAAGTTGAGCTAGGAATCCCCCTTCATTAGTGGGGTCGTGTCCCTCTGGCAGGTCCTAAATCATCTCTGGGACAACGCGAACATCAACCGAGGTGAGGCGATGAGACTCACAGACACGCTGGGCAGCTGGTGCCACGCAGCCGACCTGAGACAATTCTGTACTTAGGGAAGAGATAATGCGTGTCTGCTCACTTCATGTTTTATCTTCCACGTATTCTTTTCACATAAGCAGTTTTGCTTATCCCACCATTGTTCATTTCTCTCTCGCTTTCTTTGAGGGATTATTTTTCTAGAAGAAATTGTGGTTCAAGGTCGTTTCTAACTCCCTGCATGTGTTACCACTGGGTTACTGATGTCTTTTTACTTTGATTATGCATGCCCTTTTCCCTCCTCTCTTTAATCATTTTATATGAATAACTTTTCTTCTTGTCTCACACTTCCCATTACAGGCATCACCACAGCCTCTCCAGGTTTTGGACTCAGAGGAGACTGAGGAAAGGATGGATTCTATTGTCTCAGGAAGTTCAAGTCAGTGCAAAGTTATTGAGTAAGAATTGGAACCAGGAATTGTCTCCTGAGTGCTGGGGATCTAGAGTCCAGAGAGCCCCCGGAAGAATGCATAGTCTAGTGTAACTACCCATTTGCTGTATTTCACAAAACGTATTTACAACACTAGCTTATAAACATCAAAAAAATAGATAAGGTATTTGAGTTGGGCTGATCTTGAGCATCCTTTTTTTTTTTTTTTTCCTTCTTAATTGCTAGAGGACCCGTGTCTTCAGGAGAGAGAGAAAGAGAGAGAAAGAGAGGGAGAGAGAAATGGGGTATGATCATGCCACAATCCCTTCTCTTGCATTTCTCCATCCTGTTGAGATTTGAGTACACACGCACAAGTCACTTAGCCACATGGAATACAGTTTCCTTAATTACTAGGCAAGGGGACTGGCCTAAGATCTTGAGTAGTCTTTTGAAGAACAATTTGGAGTCTTTTGAAGAACAATTTGGAGTTTTTCTACAGATAAAGGAAATCTATGGAGCCGGTAGGTGGCATGGTGGCTGGGCTCCCATATGACCACAATGGTTTCAGTCCTGGACCTGGAGGCTTATTTTCTCACTTTCCCTCTCTCTGGAAATATTAAAATAAAAATGATAAATAAAATTAAATAAAATAATTCTTTTTTTTTTTAAAGGAGATCTTTGGACCAGTAGTTGGCATAATGGCTGTGTCGTTGGACTCCCATGTAGTTGACTGATGCTTGAGTCCCAGACCTGGTGGCTTAAACTCACGCTGAGCATGTGTGTATGTGTGCCCAAGATCCCGAGAAGAGAATGGAGGAGAAGGGATTGTGGCATGGCCATCCCCTCGGGGAGTGATTTCTCGCTTTCTATCTGTCTCTCTGTCTTTCTGACGAATGCATGCCTCCTATAGCAAAAACCTCT